>NW_007260024.1:33845-42099 GCF_000164805.1 Carlito syrichta | reverse complement strand
TGGGTGACAGAGTGAAACTACAACTCAAAAAAAAAAAAAAGATGTAGTGACTCTGGTCAGGGACCCACATGTGCAATAAGAATTGGGTCTCAGGAAGTAAGGGCCGGATGAGATGTAAATTAAGAAAAATGCCCCCCAAAAAGATAAGATAAAGACCTCAAAAAACTCCTAGCACCAGGTAACCCATTTTGGACCTCCTCTCTTTTACTAGAGAGCTTTGCTGCTTAATAAACTTCTACTTTCACTCATTCTTTTGGTGTCCATGTTCCTTAATCTTCTTGGTTGTGAGATAAAAACCTGAAATTGCTGGTTTAAGCTGACAGTGGAGTCCAAAACTCCTACAATACTTTGGATAATTATCCAAAATAAATGAGAACCTATATCCACACAAGGACACATATGTGAGTATTTTCAGAAGCAAAGTTATAATAATGAAAAATGGAAAACAAACCAAATGTTTATCAACTAATAAATGGATAAATATAATGTATTATGCCCTTTCAATGAAATGGTTTCCAGCAATAAAAAGAAACAAGCTAATGATACACACTGCAATATGAATAAATCTCAAAACCATACTGAATAAAAAAAAGCAAAAACAAAATAGTGCATATATAATGACAATAAATATACAGTAACAGGAAGCATGTCAACCATTGCCTGAGTCAAGGGTAATGCAAGGGATGTACTAAAAAATTACATGAAGAGTATTTTGGGGATAAGTTGATGAAAATGTACTGGATCTTGATCATTATGGTGATTACAGAGGTTTATAAAATTTTCACAAGTCACTAAATTGTACAGTTGGAATAGGTAGAGCTTATTGCATATAAGATATTCCATAATGAAACTGGTGAGAAATAAAAGAAAAATTATTACTAAAAGTAGTCTCAGTATAATTAGTATTTTAACTTCAGTCAGTGAGGTATTTCTGGAAACTGTCCGTAGTCCTGGTGTTATTTTAACATGATTCATAAATTTATTTAATTAATTTACTAAGAGATACACAATAGCACTTAGCAATAATCAGTAGAATAGGAAGTTATATTTAAATTCCAAGGATTGTTTAATGCTGAGTTGATTTAACAAGTATAAATATACTTCAGTACTTTTTAAACTTCATTAGAGAATGAAAGAAGTTGAATATACGTGTAGTTTGAAAAAAGCTCTTGGAGAATGAAATGAAATCACTTTATTTTTTAAAGAAACATCACTGTACACTAAAATGAAAAAGGAATACATTTGAATTGTTTCTTTCTAGTATTAAAAAAATCAGAATTTTGTGAAAAAAGAGAAAAATTATTGAAGTCATGTGGACATTAGCATGTTTTTTAAAACAACTGTACTATTGTCTATTATTTGCTGTTTTATTTGACAACATTTTAAAACAATAATTATGTTTTCTTATAGTTTCTCTTTTTTCTATTTTTTGCCGATCCATTTTCATGAGTTAGAGATTTAATATCTGGCCAATTAGAGCTTCTTTCATGTTCATAGAAATAAGAGATGTGTTTTTTCTTCTTAAAGTATTACTATGAAATTATATTTAAATTTAACATTTTCAGTATTTTAAATGAATACATTTTCTAAAATATGACAATATAAAGACATTCAACTAAACTGATGATTATAAAAATGTAAAGAACTAACTAAATTCCCGGAACTCCAAAAGAAAGTGACTGATAATCTTCAAATTTTAAAATAGAAACCCTGCATATTATATTTTAATAAAAAAGAATTATTTCAAAATGTCTACCCATTCTAAAATAGCCATGCGCAATACAAAATCAATAAGAAATAATGAGCAGGCCAAAATAGAAAACATAGGTCTTAGTATAATATTATTTTATGACAAAAATAATTTATATTTAAAATTATTTGTTATATGCAAGTAACACATACCATGGTGAACACATTCAATTACATTAAATCTGTATCAAGAATCTTAAAAAAGTAGATTATATTCTTAGACATGCCATAACAGAGTAATACATGATGAAAAGCTAAAAGAACAGACTTTGTTTCCCAGGTGTAGGAAAAATTGGTTCTTTTGGAGGGTCTCTGGCTTATTGGAGGTATTCCTTTTATGTTTTCACATTGTCTTCCCTCTTTATGTGTAACTTTGGGTCCGAGTTTGCCTTTTTTATAAGGACACCAGTCATATTGGGATAGGACCCACCCTAATGACCTTGTTATAACTTCATTAGCAGTATATGATACTATTTCCAAGTAAGATTATGCTCGCAGGTATAAGAAATAAGGATTTCAAGATCTTTTGGGAGAACACAATTCAACCCATAACAAGTACCACTGACCACTGAAAAATATTTCAAAATCTATCCAGGGAATACTATAATAGAAATTATTTAACATTATTAGTTTTTTTTTTCTAGCTAAGTAAAATTATACTCTCAGATTTTAAAATAGCATAAGTAAGCACAATATCTGGAATAATGAACAGTTGTATACCCAATCCTGAATTGTACCCCACAACATTAAAATCAAAAATTAAAAAAAAAAGAAAAAAAGAAAAATGGAGAGAGTGTAATGGTCTCAGCAAGTAGAACAAAGAAATTTTATTACATTAAGCTCAATTGACTGGATAGTGACATGCATATAAAAATAATAATAAGAGAAAAAAGTGATTACTAAGATGTAACAAAGTTTCAATGAACAAAAATATCGGTTTTGTTAAATATAGTTACTAAGCGGTTAACCAAGAAAATATACACCGCTGTATATCTCAACTGCCAAATACATTTCACAATGTTTATTATGCTAAAAATGAGTAAAATTGGATATAGTGATGAACTCTTTCAGTGTATTCTGTCTAGTAGATAATACCTAAGTACCAGTTACATATCTAATATTACCTAAGCATTTAATATTACCTATTTATTAGGTATCTAGTAGCTAATACTTAAAGTATTATGGTTGGAAAATGTAAACTTGGACAATTGACCTAAACCATATCTGAAATATGACTTCACAAAAATATCACAGTTTTTAATTTGTAGCAAAAGTGAGATGAGTGGATTGTCTTAAAAGATGCTACAATCAGCCGGGCTCGGTGGCTCAGCCTGTGATCCCGCACCTTTGGGAGGCTGAGGTGAGTGGATTGCCTGAGCCCGCGGGTTCGAGACCCGCCTGTGCAGCGAGACCTCATCTCTACAATAAATCAAAAAATCAGCTGGGCGTGGTAGCGCATGCCTGTAATTCCGGCTGCTTGGAAGGCTGAGGCAGAAGGATCACCGGATTCCAGCAGGTCGAGGCTGAGGTGACCAGGAGCGGCCACTGCACTCCAGTCTGGGCAACAGTGAGACTCCAACTCAAAAAAAAGATGCTACAATCAACTTTAAAATAAATAATAAACACCTTAATTGATTTAAATTGTAATTCCAACTATGATAAATTACTGTGATAGGGGAAAAAGCAAATAAAAACTACAGATATTAGTTAATTTAATAAGACATAATGAAAAACATTTATATCTTTACTAAAGATGAATGAAATGCCAGCTGAAATAATAGAAGCATAATGTCATCAGTGAAGTAAAATTTGATTGTGCATTTCAGTCTTTATTTTCTTATGCTGTCCAACTCTTGATCTCAAGTTATCATTAATATATTGCAAATTAGAATGATGCATAAATGCAAATTTGAAAGAATCTGGTGGTGTATAATGTGAACGTCATCAAATGTTTGAACATCTATTTTAGAAATATTTAGAATATCATGAGGACTTGCCTGGCATAACTGGAGATATGTATTAGAAACAATTAAATTATGATTATATAAAATTCTTCTCCATGCAAAGAATATCTACCTGGTCCTGGTAAAATTTTAACTGTTTAGAGGTGAAGTAGACATGCATGTGGTTCTTAGTCCTTTATTTCTTGGAAGAGCCCTTCATCCCATTTCAAGTAAACTCTTTAATATTAGCAACCACATATATCTAGACTTTGGACCCTTAACAATATTTCTTTTTCTCCAGGTGCAGGAAATTAACTTAATTTGCATCAATCAGAACATTAACCTCTTCAGATTTGACTGGCAATATTTTTGCAATTCTTAATCTTTAGTCACAGTTCATTTGTTGGTCTTTTAGTAGAGATTCAACTAAATTTAGGCTGATTGAATTCTCCCATGGGAACTTTTTACTGGGAATAATGATGTTCTTCAGTTCTTTTGCAATGGAATTGATCACAGTTTATAGATATGAGAAGTTCCATTTTCTACATTTTTTAGGATACTGAAGTAGTAAATATATAATGAGTGAGGGTTAAACCAAACAATGTGGTCAATGAGACAATAAAGGGACATTCTGAACCTAAACATTTTTTGAAATTCAGCTGCATTTCTGGACATCCTGAAGTTTGAGTTTTGAATCATTTGCTTTATTCTGTGCACTATACTCCTAATTTTTCAGTACTCTTATTTTCTTTAGCTTTCTTTTCATTCAGGTATGATTTATATTACTTATTTCTGAAAAGCACAGAGTCCAATGGAGAGCCAGAATAGTCTTTCTTAGTGCTGTTTTAAAGCATACTTCTTCCCTCCCCTCCCTTGGGGGGGTGAATCTCCTCTCTCTCTCATTTGTTTTTCAAATAAACTATATTTTATAATCAAAAAACAATAAAAAATACTTCTTGACTTCTTGGTTATGTTATGAAAACTAATTGGTGAACTATAATATTCAGTGAGTGTGATTCTAATTTTTTTTACAATAAAACCTGAGGTTTACAAAATATAATCCTTCAGTTTCTTCTCTTCTTTGTATTCAAAATAAGAGTTTTGCTACTTCAACTTGTATTTTTATCTGTGATTGACACAGTGACTTCTTACACAGCTTTTTGTAGGACTCTGGAGAAATGGGAATTTTGAATAATTCACTCCTTCTGATGCTTAGAATATTGGTCTTGGATCATAATAATGAGTTACACTCTGATATCATACATAAGCTCATATCATCAATAATGGAATGACAGAACTTAAAGATGTAGTAATTACAATCACTCATAAGGCAAGCTTTATATGTCTTTTTTTCCTCAGTTTATTTTTATTTTTATTTATTTATTTTATTTTAAAGATGTAAGGTATGTAATTCAGGGTTAGGTATACAAATGTTGATTACGTAGATACCCTGGATGATGAGTTGTGTCCTTCCCTTCAGCAGTTTCCAACCTTTTTTGGCTTCAAGGACTGGTTTTGTGGAAGACAATTTTTCCTCAGATGGTGTGCATGTGTGTGTGTGTGCAGGGGTGGGGGTGGGGGGTTCAAGATGATTCAAGTGCATTACATCTATTATGTACTTTATTTCTATTAGTATTACAGGTAATATATAATAAAATATATAGCATCACTGCCTAAGCTCCACCTCAGATCATCAGATATTAGATTCTTATAAGGAGCACGCAATCTAGATCCCTTTCATGCACAGTTCACAATAGGGGTCACGCTCCTATGGGAATCTAATCATGCAGCTAATTTGACAGAATATGGAGCTCAGATGCTAATGTGCGTGACGAAGAGCAGCTGTCAATACAGATGAAGCTTTGCTAGCTTGCCCTCTACTCACCTACTGCTGTGCGGCCAAGTTCCTAACCGGTTATAGGTGGATATTTAGCAATAAAGTATATAGAAACTGATACAAAACCAGAAAATATTTTATTCTTTTAGGATTAAAGCAATACTTGTTAAGCTGGGTCAACTTTGATACCCTTTGGCCAAACAATTCTCTGTTTTGGATTAGGCTATATGAGGACACACATTACAATTAATAGACTAGTAAGGATGTGATCTATAGAAGGAGAATGATTTGTGTGATTTAGTTGTCTGATGGCAGAACACAAGTATATTTATGTGCTCAGTCCCACAATAAGATCATCCTATCAAAATAGCAGGGAGAACCTACTATTGTTTTTGAGGGTATTTATATTTAGGCAGAAACCTTTATAGTCAACCTAAGGTTGAATGATTGAACAAGATTACACAGGTAGTTAATTGAGTTAATAAGGACACCAGGATCAAAGACCACCTGTGGTCATTGTTAGCAAAATAATTTCTCAGTAAGTCTGGAGGTGAAATTTATGCTTGAAGGAATCTTGACTCTAAAAACACTTTATTACTTTATAATAAAACTTTTACTCATGAGCATTTCATCCATCATTAAGTTCCAGCAAGTAATTTTGCAAATAAAAGAACTTTCTTAATTTTCAACTTAGCTACAACCACTAGAAAATATTTAGCAATCTTTAACAAAATAAGCATGTAACTTGATGTATCTTTGTTTTCTGAGAATAATTATCTTCAAGATGCACTAAAAGTAGAACATACACAAAGTACAACTTTAAATATTAAATTATTGATTTCAAGTATTCATTCTTCATAGGGACATATGGGTCCTTAAGTGGACAAAAATTGGTTACAGGAAGAGTCAAAAAAATTCTAAACTTTTTGGTATAAGGATACAAATAGAATACATAAACAGATACATAATATACCATGGTATCAAAAGCTCACAGGAAGTGTTAATTAAGACAATTTCATAAAAGACATCTTAGAGGAATAAGACATTTTACTAAGTAGCTAAGCACTGATTTACACAAATAATTTTCTGAAACATTCTTTATATATTAAAACAAAAGTCAGATGACTTTTTGAAAGTGAGAAAAAAGGAATTATTAACTTCCTTACCAAAAAAGATTCCTTAAGGATGATCTAAAATATATCTTGCCCCAATACAAAGAAAATTTGGTTAATATTCTTCATTTTACCCATAGTTCTTCTTTATCTTATTTTAATCTTTTCCCTACTCAAATTTTCATTTGCAATTTGAGTGGTTTTGTCAGTAATCCTTCCTTACTTTTTGAAGATTGAAAACATAATCTTCAAAAGATTCATATGCAGTTCTTGTCCTTTGTTAGGAATCTTTCTGGCTCTGTAAGCATCGGTTCAGAAATTCAAATCATATTCCTCATCATCATCCAGGGAGCTTGCTGTTTTGTTTTTATATCTTTCCATAGCTGTAAAAGTAAGATAATCCTTCTGGGACCAAAATGGAAAATATCTTCTTTTATTTCATAACATTAAGTGCCCAAAGTTCCTAAGTATAACCTAGAAAATTCCAGCTTATACCAAGAGACTACGAAGAAAGGAATGTATACATTCACAATTCTAAGCTGTTCCTTGCAACAGCACGGATAAACAATTCAGGAAAGCTGTATGTCAACTAGTCAAGTAATAGGATCAATATCTAGAGTTATCATTATAATTGGTATGAACTGTATTCTACCACTGTACAATTGAGGAAAATGCATAATAAAAATGCCATTTATTTTTCTGCTCCAATATCACCCCACTCAGATAGCTGTTCACTAACTGGAAGAATAGTACTCCAAATTATCTGTTCCTTACACTGCTTTATTTACTTTTTTTCAAGGCTTATCATTACATGACATGCTATATAATTATATGTTCATGTATTTATCATTTACTGGAGTCCTGCTCCTGCCAGGTGTGAGGTTTCCCGAAGAAGAGACGGAGTAGGCGAAAGAAGGAACTTATGACGATGTAATATACTTGGACACCAGCTTGTAGGACAGCTGCCATTTATTGTTAGTAAACAGAGAGCTTTTATACCATTTGTAAAGGGGCAAGACAAAGAAAGTGCTTCACATACATTATCTTTTAGAAGTTAGCACCATCTAGTGGTTCTAAAACCAACAAACCAAGAACACTATCTACTTTCAGTCAATGAGTCTTATTCTTAAAGCCAAAAATGATAGTTTTAGTCCAAAGTCCCAAATTACAGTCTTTGAAATGTCTCAAGAAGGTTTCCAGGTGCACATTTCTCCATGTATCAGAAATTTTCTCTTGGGTTTCTAAGAACTTCAAAGCTTCATAATCGCAGTTTTCTCTGGGGTTTCTATGACCTTCAAAGCTTCATAATCACCTTTTCTGTCCAGGTGTCTTCATTACTTTTGTCTTATCAAGCAGTATATATTTCTAAAGAAGAATCAAAAGAAGATTTTAATGATGTTTCCCAGGCCCCCAAGGTTGCTTTCTGTATGTAGTTAATTTATCATAAAAGTATCCAATTAACTGGGCTCGGTGGTTCAGCCTGTAATCCCGTGCCTTTGGGAGGCTGAGGTGAGTGGATTGCCTGAGCCCACGGGTTCGAGACCCACCTGGGCAGCGAGACCTCATCTCTACAATAAATCAAAAAATCAGCCGGGCGTGGTAACGCGCACCTG
>NW_007260024.1:22250-33825 GCF_000164805.1 Carlito syrichta | reverse complement strand
ACTCCAACTCAAAAAAAAAAAAAAGTATCCAATTAGTATATTATGAATTCAGTGAAAACCTATTCTATATACGTTAACTTAAAATTTTAACTATCGAATTAAGTAAAAACCTTAATGATTAATCTTCATCCTGAATCTGTGAAAACAGTGTTATAAATCACCTACATAACTCCTAGATAAGTGTTAGAACTTATAATGAATTTGTAATGAACTTACTATAAACTTGTGCTTCTAAAAAACCTTATATCTAAACACTAAACTACATAATTGTAAATCAAATGAGTGAATATATTTACATCATTTTTTACTCAAGCAATATCTAGTAACTTATAACCAAGTGAAAGAAAGCATTCTTGATGTGCTTCAGAGTTTAACCATTGCATATGTTAGAAAAGGCCAAACAGCGAGGTGGGAAATGGAAAAGTGAACAATGACATTCCCAGGTTAGCTGTGAGTACTTTGCATAAACACGCCATTTTCTTCTTCCATGACTGCAGAGAATTCTTTAGCCGTATCAACAGTAAAGATGGAAGACAGAAGGGCCTCAGCTGCCTGGACTCAATTTGCGGCCGGGGGTCCTCAGTATACGTGGACTTTGTCAATCAGGTGGGCCTCCAAGGCTGGCTCGCAACATCATTTATCTTCCCACAACAGGTAATGAGTTCCAAATGTTTCTCCTTCTTTATGACTGCATAATATTCCATTGTGTATATGTACCATATTTTTAAAATCAAGTCCAGCTTCAATGGGCAGTATTGCTGTTTCCATGTTTTTGCTATTGTGAATAGAGTTACAACAAACATTAGTGTGCAGGTATCTTTTTTGTAGAATGATTTGAGTTCCTCTGGGTATATTCCCAATAGGGGAATTGTTGGGTCATATGGAAGGTCAATTTCTAGTTCTTTCAGAAATTGCTGCACTGTCTTTCAAAGAGGTTGCACTATTTTGCATTCTCACCAGCAGTGTAGAAGCATTCCTTTTTCTCTGCATTCTCACCAGCATCTGTTGTGTTTCTTTTATTAATGATGGTCAATCTTACTAAGGTTAGGTGGTATCTCAATGTGGTTTTACTTGAATTTATCTGATTATTAGTGAGACTGATCACTTTTTCACATGTCTGTTGGCTGCCCATATATCTTCTTTTGAGAAGTGTCTGTTCATGTCCTTTGCCCACTTTTGAATAGGGCTGTTTGTTTGTTTCCTTTCGGCACATTAAGTTCCTTGTAGATCCTAGATGTTAGGCCTTTGTCAGACATATCGTTGGCAAATATTCTTTGCCATTCTGTGCGCTGTCTCCTTGCTCTGTTGATGGTTTCTTTTGCTTTGCAGAAGATCATCAGTTTGATGAGGTCCCACTTGTTTATCATATTTCTTATGGTGTGGACACTTAGGGTTCTGATCAGGAATTGCTTGCCAGTTCCAATTTCCCTAGGGGTGACTCCTGTGTTTTCTAAGATTCCTATAGTTTGAGGTACTATTTTTAGATCTTTGATCCATTTAGAGTTAATTTTTGTGTATGGTGATAGGTAGGGGTCCTGATTCAATCTTCTGCATGTGATTTGCCTGTTTTCCCAACCATTTACTGAATAGGTTCTCCTCTCCCCAGCGATTGTTGTTGGGGGTTTTGTCAAAGATGAGTTGGTTGGGAAATTGAGGCTTTGCTTCTGGAATCTCTATCCTGTTCTATTGGTCTATGTACATATTCTTGTGCCAATACCAGGCTATTTTGATTATTGTAGGTTTATAGTAAAGTTTGAAGTCTGGAAGTGTGATACCTCCTGCTTTGTTTCTTTTGTTAAGGATTGTTTTGACAATTTGTGGTTGCTGATGTTTTCACATGAATTTCTGTATTGTCATTCCAGGTCTGAGAAGAATTATGTTGGTAATTCAATGAGTATTGCATTGAATCTGTAGATTGCCTTTGATAGGATGAATATTTTAGCAATGTTGATTCTTCCTATTCATGAACATGACATATTTTTCCATTTGTTTGTTTGTTCTTGGATTTCTTTGAGCAGTATTTTGTAATTCTCATTGTAAAGGTCTTTCACTTCTCTAGTTAGGAAGATGTTGAGGTTTTTTCTGTTATTAAGATCATGACTCCTATCTTCTTTGGTGATCTGTTTGCCTGGAAACTCATTTTCCATCCTTTAACTTTTAATCTGTGTATGTCCCTTGTGGTGAGATGAGTTTCCTGGATTCAGCAAATAATTGGGTCATGGTTTCTTAACCAGTTTGCTGTTCTGTGTCTTTTCAGTGGTGCATTTAGTACATTCACATTCAGGTTGATTATTGAAATGTGATTGTGTATCCCTGTCATGAGGTTCTTATAACGTTTTTTTGTTTGCTTGTTTTCTTTAGGTTTGGGGGTTGATGTATGTGTGTGTTTTCAAGTTTTTTATTGCACTGTATTCTCTGTTGATTCTGTGCTCTGCTCTTCTCCTGGGAATTGTGTAGTCATTTTCTTTCTTTCTTTCTTTCTTTCTTTCTTTCTTTCTTTCTTTCTTTCTTTCTTTTATGCTTAATGTCTTCTTAAGTGTCTCCTGTAGAACTTGTTTGGAAGTGGCATGATCTCTTAGGGATTGAATGTCTGGGCAGAATTTTAATTCTCCATCACTGATGAAACTGAGATTGGCTGGGTAGGAAATTCTTGGTTGAAATTGTTTATCTTTGAGGACTTTGCATATCGGACTCCAGTCCCTTCTTGCTTGTAGTGTTTCTGCTGATAGGTCTGCTGCTATTCTGTTTTTTCCCAGTAAGTAGTCTGACCTTGCTCTTTTGCTGCCTTTAGGGTTTTTTCTTTTGTGCCTACTTTGTGTAGGTGAATTACTATTTGGTTAGGGGTTGGTCTTCTCATTTGATGTCTTGTGGGGATACTCTGTATCTCTTGTGTTTGACTGGTCACATCTCTGGTGAGATGGGGAAAGTTTTCTTGGATTACTCCTGGAATACCTGCTCCAAGTTGTTTTTCCATTTCCCTTTCTTCTTCTGGGTTTACCAATCATGCATAGGTTTGGCCTCTTGATATCATCACACATCTCTTGTAGGCTTTGCTTTTTTTTTTTTTTTTTTAAGTCTTCTTTCTATGTTTTTACAGATAGAGTTAATTCCATGTTCTGGTCTTCAAGTTCTGAGATTCTTTCTTCAACTTGATTTGTTCTGCTTTCCATGCTTTTTACCTTATTTATATCCTGGAGGAAATTCTTCATTATCATAATCTCTGTTACAAGTTCTTTCAGTATTGCATCTTTTCTTCCTTGAGTCTTATTCATTCTTTCCATCCATTCTCTAATCCCTGTCATATTCTTGTGCCAGTTGTTGGTGGCTTCCATAGTTTGGGCTCCAAGGTCTGATTTTTTTGGAGTTTTCTCTTTGTTACCCTTGAAATTACCTGTGATGATCCTTTTGTTTTTCCTCATTTGTGACAGATCTCTTGTTTCTCTCTTTAGTTCTGTTATTCAGTGCCAGTGGAAGAGGTTTTCCCTTCTGATGTTTTCTCAGTCATCTATTCTTCACTGATTCAGGCTCTGGATTTGTTCTATTTTGAAATAGGACGGTGGGTGGGAAGCTTTGCTCTCTTGTCATTTTGAAAGACAAATACATTAGGGGATGGTGAGCCAGGATTCAGAAACTACTTGTAAATTACAGTGTTCACTAATTGTGGTATGTGTTCCATGAGACCTCACCACAACTATATATGATGTTGCAGTGGGTACGTGTTTGCCCCTTGGGTCCAAGATACAGTGACAGCAATAAGGAGCACAGAGAAAAATAGAATGAAATAAATTGGACAAGAATTAAAAAACAAACAAAAAAATGACAGAACAATGAACACAAAAACCAAAGCAAAAAACAATTAAATACACTCACACAGACATACACACAACCCCCCCCCAACTGGAATAACAATAAACTGAAACAAAACAAACAAGATAAAAAGAAGAAAACTACACACACACACACACACACACACACACACACACACACACACACACACACACACCTAGCACAAAATGAATGGAGAAGAATAAGAGAACAACCAGGAAACAGAAAAAAAAAAAGGAATTCAGATTGAACCCTCACACTTATATTGACACACACTTTAGACTAAAAAATAAAATAAAATAAAAATCACCAGAAGAACAAAAGACCAAAAACAAACCACTAACAACAGGCAAAAAAGGAAAACCTGAGTGTTATTGATATTTTTTTTTCAGTTTTTTTTTTTGTTGTGTGTTTCAATTTAATTATTTGGTTTATTTATTATGAAGAGTTCGAAATTATTGAATTTTTAAATTTGCTATGTGTGTAAAAATGACTTTGAATGAGCATGTACTGGCTTCTCTTGCACTTCATATATGTTTTGTATAATAAATTTGGTAAATATTTCTTTTACTTTTAGGATTGATTAGAACATTCTAAATAGAAAATACCACATCTTTTTTCTGGCTTAGGGGGGACATTTAATGAAAAACATCAGCAGAAAATATATTTTAATTTTTCAACTAATATGATACTCAAGTTAAAACAGCATTTAAAAAACTCATGAAAAAATTTATATAGTGTATACATAACTGATTAGCTCCACAAAAAAGAATACATAAAATAGGACAATATATAGCAATTTTGTTTACATTGTAACTAAAATAAATATATAGATATGGTTAAAATGATCGGAATACAATCATCTCCCTTATATGGTCTGACTCTAAATTATAATAATAAAAATATAACAAAAATCCCAACTTTCCATTTGGAAATTGAATGCATAAAAAATCACAATTTTCCACAATATTTCTACTTTCTTTTTTCCCTTTTTAAACTCTTTTCCCTGCTATCTTATATTATCACTTTTATATTTTTTTGCATTGTAGTCTCACTCTGTCGCCCAGACTGGAGTGCAGTGGCACGCTCCCAGTCACCGCAGCCTTGACCTGCTTGGCTCCAGTGATCCTTTCACCTCAGCCTTCCAAGTAGCTGGAACTACAGGTATGTGCTACCACACCCGGCTAATTTTTGATTTATTGTAGAGATGAGGTCTCGCCAAGTTGCCCAGGTGGGTCTTGAACACGCGAGCTCAGACAATCCACTCACCTCGGTCTCCCAAAGTGCTGGGATTACAGGCTGAGCCACCGAACCTGGCAACTTTTTAATTGTTATTCTCTGAAATCAATAATAAAATATTAAATTTGAATCAAGAGTTTTCTTAACATTAAATTAGATTTTTTTCTTAACAACTAATAATAGCTAGTTTTCCACCACAGGCATCTGAAGTGTTAATTTTAAATAACTGAATTATATTGACATTACTTATGCATAGTTTTGTAGAATAAGGTATAGGTTAAGTTATCACCATATTAGTCAATTTCTACAAAGATCAAAGTTAACTAAAGTCTCTGAGTCTCATTTATTTGATACCTAGATTAGCTGACAATTTATTGTAACTATAATTAATTATAGAGTGAGCTGAACTTTTACTGTAAGATAATAATAACACCAAAGTCATCTATCCAATGAGCGACATATTGCTATTTGTCATTAATGCTTTAGAATTGTTCCACTTCACAATCAAGAAAATAAAAAACATTTAGAATTTTGGAATTGGACAAAATTATGACTAGCCAAAGACAGCACTACTTCTATTTTCATGAGATGTACTGTGAATGCCATCAGTAGTATGTTTCATTAAAATATTAAATTTATACTTCTTGCTCTGCCAACAGTTATCTGTAAGAATACAGATGAATGATACTAGATTGTATAATAAAAATATTTCTGAGAAATTTAGAAGTAAATTAATATTTGATCTACTTTAGGAAAATATCATTACTTTTTTAAATTTATGCAATATTTCACCACCTAAAGCAAAGTCATATGATAAAACACCTATAGAAAACAATAGGATGATAAAATATCACTGCATTTTCATGGTTTATTAGGGGAGCTTTTTAAAAAATTAGCAACACCTGACAAATATCCATCTTAAGTATTATTTGCATATTATATTTACAAATTCTTATAAGAATCTGAGAAGTAAATATTGCTATTATTTTCAATTTACCAATACAAATTGGGAATCTAGAGATTAAACATCTTGGCCAATGTGCAAAAATGTTTGAAAGCTGAGGCTGCTATTTAAAACTAGATCTACCTTAGTTCATAATCTTGTTCTTTGTCAGTATGTTTTGCTGTCAGATACTTTGGAAATCTTGGATTATTTATTTTCTTTTTAAAAATTTTTTATTTTAAAGATGTGGGGTACAATTCACGGTTAGGTATACAAATGTTCTATTTTCTATTCCAGTCAGTTTCTAGCTCAGACAAGTATCATATCTTTTTTGTTTGTTTAATTACTATAGGTACCTTCTTACTGACTTGCCTTCACAACATAAATCTCATCAAGTTATTTATTACTTTACTGTTTATAGCATGGCCCAGAGAGACAACTCATTACTTGGCTCTTTGTGTCTCTTTATAGCCTTAGTGCTCAAGATTTCCTCATTTATGCTCCAAGTGTACATTTTCTCTATTAGTTCACTGACCATGCCAAGTTATTCCTTGTTAGGATATCAGTGCCTGCAACACTCTTCTCTAGCTGTTTACCTTGGACAATGCTAACTCCATCATCCATAACTTAAATAGCACATCTTTCTCAAAAGTTGAATTTACCTGAAAAAACCTTCTTAGGTGCCTACACTACAAGTGCATCAAGGTTAGATAGCACACTAGTATTCTTGATTAAAATGGTAAACATATCAGTAAAGTGTTAGGGAAATGTAGGCATTTCTGAAAAATAACTGCCTCTGGAAATCAGAGATTTCTCCATTGTCCCACCTGCACCTTGTCTTTTCTAATCCTAAAGCTTGTTTCTCTACAGTTATAAGCCTGACATGTAGCAATGTCTTTTTCAGTGGAGCACAAATTCACAGATCTCTGGCCACCACTATAATTTAAAAAAAGATTAAATAATATACATATTAAAGAATCCAGGTCTAACTGCTCCATGATTATGACTTATCCCTTTTCCCTTTAATTCTCCTGGTGTTCTAATTTAACATTTTAACACATTGTACTTTGTTGGTTAGAAGGTGGAAGAGGTAACAGATTCTAGTTTCTTCTTCCCTTAGACTTTAATGTACTACCCTTTCCCAGCCCCACTATTGCCTTGTGATATGGCTACAAATGTTTGTTTTTACTCACAGGGCATGATAGGTAAGATGGCAGGTTATTTTCTGTGTGAATATTGTCTGTTTATTTTTACCAAGTTTCTGATCAGTGCCATTGGGAAGGCTCCCATGACCAGAATTCAGCCTGACCTTAGTGTCCTTTTGATAAATAAGCAATAGCTATTGCAAGACCTTACCACTTAAAATTAATGCTAGGAGCACAAGTTTGATGTTTAGTTTTTTAATGTCAGGTATAGTTCAGGAATCAGTAAGAAACCTTTTTGAAGGTAGTGCAAAACAGTGAGAGACAATCAGCCACTTCTCTTTCACAACTCTTTAGAAATCTCTTATAACAAGTAATGGTGAAGAACTAGATGATATTTATCTTAGTTCATTCTGCTGGAAAATCTACCATAGACTTGGTAGCTTATTAACAATAGAACTTTATTTTCAGCAGTACTGGAGTCTGGACACCAACTCTGATGAGGGCTCTCTTGCAGGTTCCTCACTGCTGACTTCTCTCAGTATTCTCATATGACAGAAAGGTACAAAAGCCAGCAGGAGTTTCTTTTATAAGGGTACTAGTTTCATTCCCAAAAGGAATAATGCCTAGTACTATCACAATGAGGGTTAGGATTTTGACTCCTGATTTTTGGGGGGACAAAAACATTCAATTCACAACAGTATTTTTACCATGGACACCAAGATAGCGTACCCATAGCCTGACCATCACATGTCTCCCCATGATGACCCCAATGCAAATGAATAGGCAAAGGTATAGAATATAGTCTAGCTTTACTGAGAATAGTCCTGCAATTCCTGTTCCACTACTCACTATGAAAATGGCAAAACCCACCTACTAAAGTTTTAAGAACCATGAGGGACTCCTGTGTCTTCACTGCCAGTAACAGTCTAAATATTGAATAAGCCTTAGTTAAAAGTAGGAGGTTATGGGTCAGGCTCAGTGACACAGCCTATAATCCTAGCACTGTAAGAAGCCAAGGTGAATGGATTACCTGAGTCTGTGGGTTTGAGATCCACCCAGGCAACTTGGCAAGACCTCATCTCTACAATAAATAAAAAATTAGCTAGGCATGATAGTGCACACCTGTAGTTCCAGCTGAGAGGGCCATAACAGAGTATACCATAGACTTAGGTTAAGAACATGCTATAACACAATAAATATGTAATCGGCTTGTGGACAATAGCACAACCATTTTAGTTTTCTGCTTTAAAAACATAACCTGTAGCTGTTTAAAGTTTCAGTTATGGGAAAAATTGCAAAGCTCTAGTTCAAGCTTTAACCCCTTCCCTTGACCCACTTTCCCCTTAGCAACAACAAATCAGGTGCCAGGGGAAATCACCTAAGTTTCCAGATGTCTCTGCAACTTCCCCAGCTAGTGGGTCAAGGTCAGCCTGAGTCAAGCTAGCCAATCCTCCACAATTGAGCTGACCACCAGAGGTTACCACCCAATTAAATGGTAACAAGACTGGAAAGTCCCCCCAAACTCCTCCTCCCTTTCTGTAACTATGATAAAAGGTGTCTGCTTAAAGAAGTCGGGGCCTCTGGGTGTACTCCACTGCATCGGTTGTCGACAGAGGTCCAGGTTCAAGCTTGCAAATAAAAACCCTCTTGAACTTTCATCAGAATTGGCTCTTGGTGGTCTCACGGCTTGATCATTCGGCCACTACATTTGGGGGCTCTCTCAGGATCCCAGAGACCCCGGAGACCCCAGTCCAGAGGGTTCTCAGGCCGGCATTCGGTAAGTCGCTCCCGGGTTAGCACATCTGTGTCTTGTATCTCAGGTGGAGCTTCACATTTTGTTCTGAGGTCGGCATCAGGCTAGGTGGACGTGTTGGAAAGCTGCCGGCCAGGGCTCGTGGGAGACATCCCATGACCCCATCCAGAAGACGAGGTCTTCATCTGTGGGGAAGGTCAGACTCGTCGACAGTCTGTCTCTTCCCTATTGTACTTTCAGATTTGTTTTTGCGGCCGCTGCTGTCTGTTGTCGTTTTCCCTTTCATCTTGTTTGTTGTGTTTGTGGTAACGACAGTACTGATGAATGAGATAGGACAGGCACAGACAACGCTGTTAACTCTCATGACTGATCACTTTTCAGAACTAAAGGAAAGGGCATACAATTTGAGTGTCGAAATTCACAAAAAGAAATTCCAGGATTTGTGTGCCACTGAGTGGCTGGCTTTCTATGTAGGCTGGCCACAAGAAGGGACCTTTCTAACAAGTGTTCTCTAGCAGGTCAAGAATGTCATCCTCCAAAGAGGCTCCCAGGGACACCCAGACCAACTACCTTATATACTGGTCTGACAAGATAAAGTGGAATCCCCTCCCCCTTGGGTGAAACCCTACCTTCCTACCCTTCACTTTGCAGGAGAAGGAGGCGGAACCTTTGGAGACTTCAGAGAGTGTGTCATCACAGCCTCAGGAGAAGCAGAATCCCTTCCATAAGTCCCCAAAGAACCCCTTTTACCCCATTCTCCCTGATTCTAACTTGGAAGAGATAATTTTTGCCCCCATACCAGTCAGCTCCCCCTAGACCTTCAGCCCTGCCAGGGCCCTAAGCTGCCGCCACCACCTCCACCACTGCTGCTGTGGAGGCAGAGCCAGGAGTGGCCAGGGAGGGGAGGGAGAAAAGAGAAATGGATGGACCAGCCACGGGGACTCGAGGGAGAGTCGCCAGGGTGGCTGGCCCTGGAGTGGGCCTGGCTGACTCCATGGTGATCTTGCCACTGAGAGTGGCTGGGCCCCCAGATGAGGCCAGGAACCAACCCATGCATTATTGGCCGTTTTCCACTAATGATCTATACAATTGGAAAACGCAAACTGCTACTTTCTCTGAGAATCCTAGAGGGCTGATTAACTTGCTGGAAAGTATTCTCTTTACCCACCAGCCTACCTAGGATGATTGCCAGATGCTTCTACAGGTATTATTCACCACTGAAGAGAAAGAAAGAATCCAGTCAGAGGCCCGGAAGTTGGTTCTGGGAGTTGATGGACAGCTTACCACCAACCCTGATCTTATAAATGCAGCCTTTCCCCTTTCCCGACCTGGATGGGATTTTAACATGGCAGAAGGTAAGGAGAAACCCCGGGTCTACCGCCAGGCTCTGATAGCAGATCTCTGGGCAGTTGCTCGTAAGCCCACTAATTTGGCTAAGGTATATAACATAAGGCAGGACAGGGATGAGAGCCCAGTTACATTTTTGGAGTGTATTACGGAAGCCTTCTGTCAATACACCCCAATGGATCCAGAGGCACCAGAAACCAAGGCGGCTGTAATCATGGCGTTTGTTAATCTGGCAGCACCAGATATCAAAAGGAAGCTGCAGAAAGTAGAAAGATTAGGAGAGAAAAGTTTACAGGATCTGCTGGGGGTGGCTGAGAAAGCCTTTAACAATAGAGAGTGTCCAGAAAAACACCAGAATAAGCGTAGCGAGCAGCAGACCAAGGGATTAGCCAAAATTCTATTAGCCGCCACTACCCATGACCCCAAGGAAAAACAGAAGCAGCTAAAAAAATTGACTTCTGAGTCAGGCAACAAACCGGGGAACCCTCAACCGGACTGCCCCAAGTTAGGGAAAAATCAGTGCTTCTACTGCAAGGAGAAAGGGCACTACATAAAGGACTGCCCTAAGTGCCCTCCCCATCCTGAGGACAAAGTGACTGTACTTGTAACTGAATAGGGAGGTCAGGGCTCAGAGTCCCCCCCGAGCCCTGGGTAACCTTGAAGGTAGGGGGAAACCCGTGACTTTTCATGTGGATTCAGGAGCGGAGTGATCCATATTATTAAAACCACAAGGCCCTCTCTCAGACAAAATATCATGGGTTCAAGGAGTTAATGAGATAAGACCGGCACACTGGACCACTAAGAGAACAGTAAATTTAAGCACTGGTACGGTCACCCATGAGTTCTTAGTTCTTCCTGATTGCCCGTACCCTTTGTTTGGGAGAGATCTGTTAACCAAAGTGAAAGCAAATCTCAGCTTTCGGCCAGACGGGGTGACAGTAACAGATTTAGTTGGGCACCCCCTGCAGATTCTAACTGTAAAATTAGAAGATGAATACAGGCTGTGTCAGGCCCCTGACCCGGAGATGGAATTGGATATTCAGGACTGGCTTCGGGAAATTCCCCTAACCTGGACAGAAACTGGAGAAATAGGGTTGGCTAAACACAGACCAGCAGTGTTTGTGGAACTGAAGCCCGGAGCGGACCCAGCCCGGATCCGGCAATATCCAATCCCTGTGGTGGTGCAAAATGGGATAACCCCCCACATATGGCGGATGCTGGATGAGAAAATATTGCGGCCTTGTCAGTCTGCCTGGAACACACCCTTGCTCCCACTGCAAAAGCCCAATTCAACTGACTACTGGCCTGTTCAGGACTTACGGG
>NW_007260024.1:16453-22230 GCF_000164805.1 Carlito syrichta | reverse complement strand
GCTGGGCCCCCAGATGAGGCCGGGAACCAACCCATGCATTATTGGCCATTTTCCACTAGTAATTTATACAATTGGAAAACGCAAACTGCTACTTTCTCTGAGAATCCTAAAGGGCTGATTGACTTGCTGGAAAGCATTCTCTGTACCCACCAGCCTACCTGGGATGATTGCCAGATGCTTCTACAGGTATTATTCACCACTGAAGAAAAAGAAAGAATCCAGACGGAGGCCCGGAAACTGGTTCCGGGAGTTGATGGACAGCCCACCACCAACCCTAATCTTATCAACGAGGCTTTTCCCCTTTCCCAAACTGAATGGGATTTTAACACGGCAGAAGGTAAGGAGAAACTTCGGGTCTACCGCCAAGCTCTGATGGCAGGTCTCCGGGCAGCTGCTCGTAAGCCCACTAATTTGGCTAAGGTATAAAACATAAGACAGGACAGGAACGAGAGTCCAGCCGCATTTTTAGAGCGTATTACAGAAGCCTTCCGTCAATACACCCCAATGAATCCAGAGGCACCAGAAACCAAAGCGGCTGTAATCATGGCGTTCGTTAATCAGGCAGAACAGATATCAAAAGGAAGCTGCAGAAAGTAAAAAGATTAGGAAAGAAAAGTTTACAGCATCTGCTGGAGGTGGCTGAGAAAGCCTATAACAATAGGAAGGTCAGGGCTCAGAGTCCCCCCTGAGCCCCGGGTAACCTTGGAGGTAGGGGGGAAACCCATGACTTTTCATGTGGATTCAGGAGCAGAGCGATCCATTTTATTAAAACCACAAGGTCCTCTCTCAGACAAAATCTCATGGGTTCAAGGAGCTAACGAGATAAGACCAGCACACTGGACCACTAAGAGAACAGTGAATTTAAGCACTGGTATGGTCGCCCATGAGTACTTAGTTCTTCCTGATTGCCCATACTCTTTGTTTGGGACAGATCTGTTGACCAAAGTGGAAGCAAATCTCAGCTTTTGGTCAGACAGGGTAACAATAACAGATTCAGTTAGGCGCCCCCTGAAGATTCTAACTGTGAAATTAAAAGATGAATACAGGCTGTGTCGGGACCACGACCCAGAGATGGAATTGAACATTCAGGACTGGCTTCGGGAAATTCCCCTAGCCTGGGCAGAAACTGAAGGAATAGGGTTGGCTAAACACAGGCCAACAGTGTTTGTGAAACTAAAGCCCGGAGCAGACCTAGCCCGGGTCCGGCAGTATCCAATCCCTGTGGCAGCACAAAATGGGATAACCCCCCACATACGCCTGCTGGATGAGGGAATATTGCGGCCTTGTTAGTCTGCCTGGAACACACCCTTGCTGCCAGTGCAAAACCCAGATTCAACTGACTGCTGGCCTGTTCAGGACTTACGGGATGTAAACCGCCGGGTGATGGACATACACCCCACGGTCCCTAACCCCTATACCCTCCTCACTGCCCTGGCCCCAGACAAGGTTGATACACGGTATTAGATTTAAAAGATGCCTTTTTCAGCTTACCGTTGGCCCCACGAAGTCAGGACATCTTTGCCTTCGAGTGGCTGGACCCAGAAAGAGGAATCAGTGGGCAACTCACCTGGACCCGGCTTCCCCAAGAATTTAAAAACTCTCCCACCATCTTCGATGAAGCCTTACATGAAGACCTGGGTGAGTTCCGTAACACACACACCACCCTAACCCTGTTGCAGTACATGGATGATATTCTGCTAGCCGCAGAAAATCGGGACGCATGCTTGCAAGGCACCAGAGATTTGCTGCAAACACTAGGTGCTCTGGGCTATCGAGCCTCGGCCAAAAAGGTTCAGATCTGCAAAACTGAAGTGAGTTACCTGGGCTACAAACTGAAAGATGGGCAGAGATGGCTATTGGATGCCCGGAAGGAAATGGTACTGAAAATTCCACAACCACAGAATGTACGTGAGTTCTTAGGATCAGCTGGCTTCTGCCACCTATGGATTCCTGGGTTTGCTGAGCTCACCCGGCCATTATATGAGGCCACCAAAAATAAGTCCGACCTCATATGGACGGAGGACATGAACAGATGTTTTGAAACTCTTAAACAAGCCCTGGTGTCAACCCCAGCTCTGGGACTGCCAGATCTGACTAAACCTTTTTTCTTGTTTGTTGATGAGTCTAAGGGAATAGCCAAAGGAGTGCTGTTGCCGCAAATAGGGCCATGGAAGAGGCCAGTGGCATACTTGTCAAAAAAGTTAGACTCCGTGGCTGCCGGGTGGCCCCCATACCTACAAATCATCGCGGCAGTTGCCACTATGGTCAAGGACGCTGCCAAAATCACCATGGAAAAAGAACTACATGTCACCGCCCCTCATGCTGTGGAGGGAGTTCTAAAACAACCACCCGATAGATGGATAAATAATGCCCAGCTAACTCATTATCAAAGTCTTCTTTTAAACCCAGCCAGAATCTTGTTTCAGGCTCCGGCTACTCTAAATCCAGCCACCCTGCTACCCAACCCGGACGGGGAAGGCCCCCTGCACAACTGCCAGGACATCCTGGCACAGGTCCATGGAATACGGAAAGACCTCCGGGACCGGCCCATAACCAACACCGAAGAAACCTGGTACACAGACGGCAGCAGCTTCGTGTGGGGCGGAACCAGGTATGCTGGGGCAGCGGTGACTACAGACACTGAGACCTTATGGGCAGCGCCACTTGTGGCCGGAACCTCGGCACAGCAAGCTGAGCTCATTGCCCTCACTAAAGCCCTAGTCATGGGAAAAGGGCAGAAAATAAATGATTATACTGACAACAGATATGCTTTTGCAGCTGCGCACATTCATGGAGCCATCTATAAGGAGAGGGGGCTCTTAACTGCAAAAGGAAAGGCTATCAAAAATAAAACTGAAATCCTTGAGTTGTTATAGGCACTCTGGCTACCCAAAGCACCGGCCATAATTCATTGTCCAGTACACCAGAAAGAGGACACGCCAGTGGCACAGGGAAACCGTCTGGCAGATGCTGAGGCCAAAAAGGCGGCCCTTTCTGTGGACCATGTCCTAGTGACCACACTGCCAGACCCTGCGCCCCCAGATCTGTCAGAAAGCCCAAATTATACAGAGGAGGATTTAAAATGGATAAATGGGCAGCCTGGAGTTATGTTCTCAAATGGCTGGTGGTAGATCCAACACTGGGATACGACCACCAGCAAATAAAATATTATCCTTCCAAAACAGTTGGGTCGGCAACTGCTTATAAAAATGCACAAAAGTACCCACATGGGAACCAGAAAAATGGAAAAATTAATACACCATGCAAACATAGTTATGCCCAACGTTCGACAAATAATCGAACAAATTATAAATCAATGTCAGGCTTGTCGGGTTGTCAACGCAACCAATCCCAAACAAAACCCGGGGACCAGACTTCGAGGAAACCAGACAGGAGCGTACTGGGAAGTGGACTTCACTGAGGTGAGACCAGGAAAGTACAGATACAAGTACTTACTAGTGTTTATAGACACCTTTTCAGGGTGGACGGAGGCATTCCCTACCAAGAATAAAACCGCACAGGTGGTGGCCAAGAAACTCTTGGAAGATCTGATGCCCAGGTATGGCTTCCCGGTCCAGATTGTATCGGACAACGGCCCCAGCTTCATCTCTAAGGTAATACAGGGAGTAGCTCAGACCCTGGGGGCGGATTGGAAATTACATTGTGCATACAGGCCCCAGAGCTCAGGACAGGTAGAAAGAATGAATAGAACCCTAAAAGAGACCTTAACTAAATTAGTCCAGGAGATTGGCGGGGACTGGGTGACTCTCCTTCCCTTTGCACTATATAGGGTGCGCAACTCACCCTACAAGCTAAGGTTTACTCCTTTTGAAATCATGTTTGGCGTGCCTCCACCGGTCATACCTAACCTAAAAACAGAACTATTAACAGACATAGATGATCAAAAACTCCTTCTTTCCCTCCAAACTCTGCAAAGGGTCCACGAGCAGGTGTGGCCCAGACTGAAAGCCCTTTATGAGACCGGACCACCGCCGACTCCCCACAACTTCCAACCAGGGGACTGGGTGTACGTCCAGCGACATCAACATGAGACTCTGCAGCCGCAGTGGAAAGGACCGTACTTTGTAATCCTGTCCACCCCCACCGCCTTGAAGGTGGAAGGCATCCCATCTTGGATACACCACACCCATGTCAAACTTGCTGACACCTCTGCTGTGCTGAAAAACTACACACCCGAATGGAGCAGCCGACTGGACAAGGACAATCCTCTAAAGCTAAGACTGTGTTGCACTTCTTTTCCTTCTGCTTCTTCGTGACAGGGATGGAATCCCTTTGGGCAGTCCCTAATCCTCACCAACCTCTAAACTTAACATGGCAGTTGTTAACCCTCAGGTCAGGGATCAACAGAATAATTTTTCAAACTTCCAACCTCGCTCCCCTCAACACTTGGTTCCCAACCCTCACCTGTGACCTAAAGGAAATGTACCAATACTCTGATTGGGCTGGCGCGGTAACCAAAGTAATTTCAAAGCTAGGCTATAACAAGCAGTATCAGTTTTATGTATGCCCCGGCCATGACCAGGACGAGGCATGCGCAGACCCCGGCCAATATTATTGCCCAGCATGGGCCTGTGTCTCCACAGGCACCATACCTTGGGTCCCTGCCAAAACCAATGACTTTATCACTATAAAAAGAAACCCCTCAGGTTATAAGAAGGGGCCCCGTCAGTTTCAGGGTATGTTTGTGACACCCTCCCTCTCCTACTGTGACCCCCTCATGATAGACTTCACCCCGGCTGGGCGCCGAGTTACAGACTGGACAGTCGGGAAAACGTGGGGAATCAGGTTATATGACGACCCTAGAACAGGATGGCGTGATCTAGGGAGTCTTTTCATGATTAGACTAAAAGTCCAAACCCTCAGCGCCATCCCGGGGCTCACCCGATCTAATTTTGGACACCATATTCGGGGGTTCGCACCACCCACAGATAAACCAACTACTGAATCAATTCCTAGACCCGAGCCAAGCAGTGCGCTTTTCACTACTGCCATGCATACCCCACGCCACAGTAACACTGCAGCTATTTCCTCTATAAAGAAAACCCCTGTACTAAATACATCCTCATACTTTTTCTGCAACGCCTCCTCCCACCCTCTCTGAGACATACTAAGCAATGCCTACCTTTTTCTCAATAGCACCAGGCCCGATCTCACCCAGTCCTGCTGGCTATGCTATAGTCCCCAGTCACCTTATTATGAAGGCACTGCAATTATAGGAAACTACACCACAAGCCTGAGTTCCAATGCCTGCCGGTGGGCCCCAAGCACGGAAATAAGCTTGACCCTACAGTCAATCTCTGGGAAAGGAACTTGGTGGGCGAGCCCCCTTCGGGGGTCCAGTCCTTATATGCCCAGACTTTCCCTATAGTCTCCAATGATTTTCACCTGCCCCCCGAGAATGGATGATGGATGTGTTCCACTGGCTTAACTCCATGTTTTCATGGGCAGATACTCAGTCTGAGGGCTTTTGCATTTTGGTACAGTTACTCCCTAGAATACTGTACCACACTGAGGAGGACGTATTCCAGTTGCTGAAACAAGGAGGGTACTCCCGGGTTAAAAGGGAACTGGTCACTACAATAACCCTGTCAGTGTTGCTAGGACTAGGCCTTGTCGGGGCAGGGATAGGTATCGCCTCCCTAGCCACTCAATCCCATCATTACAGTAGCCTTCAGGCTGCAATAGATTCTGACATAAAAAGAATAGAAACTTCTATTTCACACTTACAAGAATCCCTAACCTCTCTGTCTGAAGTA
>NW_007260024.1:1613-16005 GCF_000164805.1 Carlito syrichta | reverse complement strand
AGTCGGCTTGTGGACAATAGCACAGCCATTTTTAGTTTTCTGTCTTAAAACATAACCTGTAACTGTTTAAAGTTTCAGTTATGGGAAAAACTGCAAAGCTCTGGTTACAAGCTTCAACCCCTTCCCTTATCTCACTTTCCCCTTAGCAACAACCAATCAGGTGCCAGGGAGAAATCACCTAAGTTTCCAGATGTCTCTGCAACTTCCCTAGCTAGTGGACCAAGGTCAGCCCGAGTCAGGCTAGCCAATCCTCCACGATTAAGCTGACCACCAGAGGTTACTACCCAATTACATGGTAACACAACTGGAAAGCCCCCCAAACTCCTCCTCCCTTTGTGTAAAAGCACAAAAGGCATCTGCTTAAGGAAATCAGAGCCTCTGAATGTACTCCGCTGTGTCGGTTGTCGACAGAGGCCCAGGTTCGAGCTTGTAAATAAAGACCCTCTTGAACTTTCATCAGAATTGGTTCTTGGTGGTCTCTTGGATTGAACTTTCGGCCACTACAGTTCTATCTCCTTTGCAGCACTGTAATCTGAGAGCAGAGACCACATCTTATTTATTTCCTACTCTCCACCTCCTGCATATCTATTGCAATGCCTGACATGTAAATGAATCCTAGAATCATGAACTCAGAGTTCAAAGATAACATAAAGAGTTAATAGTAAATATCATAAGGTATCAAAAAATGTTTGTTGCAAGAATGATGGAGGAAAGATTTAGAGGAAGGGCTCGGAAGAAAAAACTAGAAAGACTAATTACAATAAAAATACTTTTAAGAACATGTGTGCCATGCAATTCCAAGTCCTTTACATGTATTATCTCATTTAATTTTTACAGTTCAACAAGGTGGGTGTTATTATTATTCTCATTTTAACAGAAAAGCAAACGAAGACACAGAAGGGTTAAATACTTTGCCCAAGGTAGAGCCAGAATTCAAACCCACTGCATTTGAACTCCATTGTCTATGCTTGTCAGTAAAAAATTGTTTAGTTAAGGGTCATTTCACACAGGAAGAAAGAACCTTCAGGAAGCATGGGTGAATACAATGTACTTCTCTTCCTGCTGACTTTTGCATACCTATCCTGCATACACTCAGTACAATTACCTGGAAGTTAACATCCTCACCCAAAATGGTTAACATTCACATAGTGTTATAAAATGTTCATGTAGTATGACTTTTTCCGGAAAGCACCTTCTGTGATTTTTAATGCAAAATCCCCATGAAAGCAACACATTTAGTAACCAATCCAAGCATCATAGCCACAACGGAGGAACTCAGTGAATCTAATCAAAAGCATGAACTCCACCGGCAGGGCCCCTTCAGGAATGCATGCTGGAAAAACCACATGTAGTTTTCATATTCTATCATCTGGCTCTAAAGAGGCCCTTATTTTATTCTGCTTAGTAATAATTCAAAGCAAGTTGCCTACAGGAACAATTTGTAAAAGACTAATTTTTTTTTTATAACTTCAATACTAGATAAATTTTTCAAATTTTCCCATTTCAATCAAAGCTCAATATAATATTTATAAACTACTGGAACTGGCAGTTTATTCTTTTTCAATTTTTAACCAGAATGGAATAACACCAAGTCCTGGTGCCATGTGCATTCTCTGTGATCACGACATAGACAAGTTAAAGCTATTTGATTTTAGAGACTGAGTGGATCAGTTTGAGTTTCTAAGACGTCCTTAACCTCAGCCCAGTGTAACCATAAAGCAAACTCCTAAAGTTGAGCATGGAAATACCGTAGAAACTGGAATAAGAAGTATTTGACAAAGAAGCAAAATGTGTCCTCAGTTGCTCTTCAATTAAACACACACACGCATGCATGCACATACACACACCCGCACCCACACACACAAACAAACAAACATTTTGCCTGGGCTCCCTGCCCACCACTGTGTTGGGTGGTTTCTGGGGACACCATTCACATTGTACTCTGAGTAACTATTCCCACTCTTGGTGGATTCTCCTTCTTGCATGTAGACTCTTCCATCAAGTGGCCTCACAGTATTTCCTAAGAAAACCAGATCTCTTGAATTTTGTTCAGATTGCATTTATTAGAACTAATTTAGAAATATATATACCCTTTCTGTATTTTAACAGCAGGAAAAAAAAAAATAACAACATTAGAGTCTAATGCTGAAGGCCCTGAAATTTCAGCATCAACTGACAGATTACAAAAAGTATCTGGGGACATCCAAGTATCTGATCCTTCATAATAAATCTAATGGATGAACACCTGGCTCTTTTATATTAATTAAATCAATCTTGCTCCTCATTTTTTATGAAACTTCAGGATTCTTAGTCTTGCTGTTTCTGTTGGTGAATTGGAAATGTAGTATAGCATAAAGAGAAATGAGTGAAGCTTAAGTCCAGTGTCACTTCTTGTCAATAGCTCCAGCCTCAGTTTCTCCATTTTGGGTGGGAGTTTATTAAATGCATACTGAAAAAGCTCCAACTGTAGAATGAGAATGATAATACCACTATCTCATAAAGCTGTGAAGAGTTTTCAGGAAGTTGACATGTGTAAACATTTGGCACACTACTTGTGATACTTCATAAATTTAACCAGTATTATTAAATACCTCTGAAGTTGTATAGCATTCAGGTAAAAGGTGTGGTGACTCATGCCTATAATCCCTGCACATTGGGAGATTGAGACCGGAGTATGCCTTGAGTGAGCCCAGGAGATTGAGGCTGCAGTGAGCTATGATTGTGCTACTACACTCCAGCCTGGGCAACAGAATGAGACCCTGCCTCAAAAAAATACAATAAAATAAAGTAGTATGGAATTCGATCTCTAAAGAAATTGCCCCACCACTTAATTCTTGTTCACAAAAGTTCACATTTACTCTGTCCTGAGTTTTCATTACTCTTTCCCACCAAGATGACAAGACTCCAGATGTTGTTTCTCCTTTCTCAAATTGCATAGCATCTCTGATGCTTCACATTCAATCAGGCCTAATAGGCCCTAATTGCAAACATTATCGATGCCAACGGTGCCACTTCCTGATAAATGAGCTGCTTGCTCAGGGTATCCTGCCATGACACGTAGCTGAGCACAGACAAAGAAGGGTCATTCCACAGATCTCTCTTGGCACCTGAGATGTGGTTGATGGCAACTGGCAGTCATAAAAAAATACACTCTAATATTATTCTATGGCTTAATTTTGCAAATAAATTGTTTCCAAAATAGTCCAATGAATTCATTTCCAAACTACTAGCAAACAAAGTCACATAGTGCAGACAGAATAATAGCAAATTTTGGTGGCTCTCACATTTTGGGGAATGAAAGTTTCCAAGGTCAATGGTCAGACTTTGACTAAACTTCGAGACTAAAAATTTCCAAGGTCAATGGTCAGACACAATTACATGCCTTTATAGTGATTTTTTTTTTTTTTTTGGCGAGAATTTTGAGTGAATCCTTTGATTCACATTCACACCAAAGATTAAACATCATTTTTACCACAGAATTTATTCTACAACTGTTTGAAACTTGAACATTTAACCTCTCAACTTTCCTGACATGTTAATATGTTACAAATGATCTTAGATAAATTGAACAGCCAGTAGTGGGAATCTTGAGCCAAAGACAATAAGCTCAGTCATCAGTGATCCTTGATAAAATTAAAATCATGCATTTGATCAAATTCATCTCACAGAACTTGGACAATATTAAAGAGAGCAGTCAAAGTCAGAAAGGAAAATTATTGTATTAGGTTTGTGCAAAAGTAATTTTGGTTTTTTGCATTGTTTATGTTTGCCATTTGATATTGGAATATATTCTTAAATAAATGTGGTCATGTTACACATATTTTTTAATTTTTAATTTTATTTTAAAGATATGGGGGTACAATTCAGGGTTAAGTACACAGATGTTCATTATGCCGTTATCCTTGTTGATGAGGTGTGCCCCTCCCTTCCCTGGCAGCTCCCTCAACTGCCAATCCTTCCCCCACTGGCAGTTTCCCACTACTGACAATCCCTTTCTTATAGTATTATGATAATTGTTCAAGGTCTGCTTATGAGTGAGAACTTATGGTACTCTGTTCTTTGTTTCTGTGATAGATCACTGAGTATGATAGGTTCTAAATCCATCCAAGTTGCTGCAAAGTCCATATGTTTGTCCTTATTTATGGCTGCATAATAGTCCATTGTGTAAATGTACCACATTTTTTTATCCAGTCCAGCTTCGATGGGCAACATGGTTGGTTCCATATTTTTGCTATTTACACATTATTTTAATGAACATGTCTCACTTTATGTTTTTTTGCTAATGACTGGTCCCTTGCTGTTTATTTTATGTTTATTTTGGACTATGAAAATGATGTTAGACAAAAAGCAAGTTCAAACAATTTTCTTTTTTTTTTTTTTGAGTTGGAGTCTCACTCTGTCGCCCAGACTGGAGTGCAGTGGCCACTCCCGGCCACTGCAGCCTCGACCTGCTGGGCTCCGGCGATCCTTCCGCCTCAGCCTTCTAAGTAGCTGGAACTACAGGTGTGCGCTACCACGCCTGGCTGGTTTTATTTATTGTAGAGATGAGGTCTCGCCAGGCAATCCACTCACCTCAGGTTCCCAAAGCACAGGATTACAGGCTGAGCCACCGAGCCCAGCTCAAGCAATTTTCTTGATTCGAGTTCAAAATGGGTCATAAAGCAGCAGAGACATCTCACAGCAGCAACAACACATTTTGGCCCAGGAACTGGTAATGAACATACAGTGCAGTGGTGGGTCAAGAAGTTTTGCAAAGGAGATGAGAGCCTTGAAGATGAGGAGCATGGTGGCCAACCATTGGAAGTTGACAACAACCAGTTGAGAGCAGTCATCGAAGCTGGTCCTCTTACAACATCACGAGAAGTTACCAAAGAACTCAGCGTTGACCATTCTACAGTTGTTCAGCATTTGAAGCAAATTTGAAAGGTGAAAAAGCTCCATAAGTGGGTGAGCTGACCAAAAATTTTTAAAAATCATCATTTGGAAGTGTCATCTTCTCTTATCCTAGGCAACAACAGCAAACGACTTCTCGATCAGATCGTGACATGTGATGAAAAGTGGATTGTAAATGACAACTGGAGATGACCAGCTCAGTGGTTGCACTAAAAAGAAGCTCTGAAGCACTTCCAAAGCCAAACTTGCACCAAAGAAAAGTCACGGTCACTGTTCAGTGGTCTGCTGCCGATCTGATCTACTACATCTTTCTGAATCCTGGTGAAACCATGACATCTGAGGAGAAAGCTCAGCACATCGATAAGATGCACTGAAAACTGCAGTGCCTGCAGCCAGCATTGATCAACAAAAAGGGCCAAATTCTTCTCCATGGCAATGCCCGACCGCACTTCGCACACCAAAAGTTGAACGAATTGGGCTAAGAAGTTTTGCCTCATCTGCCAAACTCACCTGACCTCTTGCCAACTAACTACCACTTCTTCAAGCATCTCAACAATGTTTTGCAGGGACAATACTTCCACAACCAGCAGCGTGCAGAAAATGCTGTCCAAGAGTTTGTTGAATCCTGAAGCACAGATTTTTATGCTACAGGAATAAACAAACTTATTTCTCATTGGCAAAAAATGTGTTGATTGAAATGGTTTCGATTTTGATGAACAAAGATGTGTTTGAGCCCAGTTGTAATGATTTCAAATTCACAGTCTAAAACCACAATTATTTTTGCACCAGTCTAATATTTTTCCCTGTTGAATTTGGGTATCTCTAGTCAGGGATTGTCTCTTCTACACATCTTCTTTAACCATGATAAGATGCTGTTGTCAAAGTTAGGTCCTGGGAAGATCCACCTGCCTCCAGCCATATTGTTGTTATTTCAATCCTTCAAACTCATTCAGTTTTTCCTGGCCTCAGAGCCTTTCTGTGTTCAGTCCTCTCAGTTTTGAACACTGTTCATGCCCACCTCCAGCAACCTAACTCCTGATTATCTTTCACTTTTAACTCCAAAGTAATTCTCTCCTGGTGATCATCTCTGACACAGGGTCCTTCCCTCCCACACTTAAACTCCACCTACTGTCCTCACTTCTCCTTTCAATGCTCCTCTCACTTGCCATGATTTTCCAGCACTGGTCTTCTCTGTGGCCTAGATGGTTCGTGATGACTGAAACCATGTCTGCTTTATCTTTTTGTCCTAACACTTAGCATGAGACCAGGCACATTGTTAAGCACTCAACAAATATTTGTTGAATTGATTGATGAATATGTGAATGAATGAATCTGGGCATTCTGATATATTTTTACATGGTCGATGTGAACTGGCACCAGGAGATTGTTGCCTTAGAAACATGATACCATGGGGACTTCCAGGCTTCCACCATTGATTAGTCTATGTCTAGACACCCAGGTCTAGATGTTGCTTACAAGATAAAAGTGAAGTCAAAAGGTTCACCTTATGAATTGGGCTGTTTCCACACTAATTATAAAGACTAAAAAGGAAGTTGTTCTGTATTAAAGCACATGATTCTTTATTTAAGCCCATACACTTGCCATTTTTAATTTTCTAAAGAGCTAAAAGAATACAAAAATGTATCTATATACCAAAATAGCATACAAAATACTACTAAAAATACAGAAGTCTTAAAATAAGTTAACTGGTCATCAAGGATAGATGCAGATGACATTGATGATATCCGTGGGCACAGCCTGCAAGTAACCCTTCTAGACTACGTAATCAGACCATGTGGAGGAGAAAAGTATTCTCACCAGGGGGAAAAATGAAAATACACAAAGAACTTGCCCTACAAGTTAAACTAGTGATATTCTCTCCTTAGATAGAGAACAGTTAGAATACTTTACAACTGCTATTCCAAGGCTTTTTGCATTGTGACTGTCACTGGATATAGTAGCTGGGATATAATGAACTATACTATGGTAACAAATAAAACTGAAAATCTTAATACTTAAAAGAACATACATTTATTTCTCCCTCTTTTCACATGTCTCTTTCATCTGGTGGTCCCATCATGTTCTGGCTTAAAGTTTAGCCAGAATATAGAAGGAAAAAATAAACCTAGGAGTGAAACACTTCACTTCCACCATTTATATTCCATTGAACAGAACTAGTCACGTGGTGAATCTAACTATAAATAAGATGGCAAATGTAGAGGAAAGCCTGGGTATGATGGGGTCTCTACCACAGTATATTTTAATATTATCAAGCAATTCTGCCTTTTGACACATGGTCTTTGTAGCAGGAAGACAGAGAGATCATAACACCAAGACTATTATAGGAAGTGGCACTTTATTATGCCGGTGGGCTTGATGGGCTAATGTTTCCAAGTCAAGCCCCACAGAACGGAAGAAGAAGGGTCTTATACCTTTGTTTCGGTAAGGGAGGGGGTCGTGTTGAGCACTTACACATTCTCTTTGGAATTTACAAGGTGATGTTCAGAAAAATTAGATCTTTCGAAGAACAAATGGTCTCCAGGAATGCAGGGCAGCAGGGTCTGCATGCAGGGTTGTAAACCTTCAACTTCAAAAAAGGGGTTTTGGATAAGTCTGTGAATTTGTTACTCTTTTGCATTTCCATGAAAGCCTCCTGTCCTTCGCTACTTGGCTTTTTTAAACAAAACTGGCCTGGCGGGTCTTTAAAGCTTACAGCCTGACTTTCAAAAGGAAATACCTTTAACTGCTACCAGTCCCCCTTTCTACCACAGGGTTAGTGGGAGACAATTTGTCATCCCAGGTGATTGCCATGGGGCCAAATGTGTTTCTGCATTCATTTACTCAATCATACAAGAAATATATTTGAACATTTGCCTCATTCTGCCACAAACTTGATGTTTAGCTAAAAAGCTATTTCCTTTATGATAACTGGATTTAGCCCAGACACTTTTAAAATTTACACCAGAGAGAGCTTTGCATTTATATTCTTTGACATTGTGCTCCAGAATATACTATTTACTTATTTCTACATAATTTACTTTAAAACTTAACAGCTTGAAAAAGCAAATATTTATTATCTCACAGTTTCTGTGAGTCAAGAATTTGGATGTGGCTTATCTGTGTGCCTCTTGCTCAAGGTCTTTCATGAGGTTGCAGTCACACTGTTGTCTGGGATGAAGACTCATCTGAAGGCTCAATTGGGGAAAGATTCCTTTCCAAGCCTGTTCATATAGTTATTGGCAGGATTCAGTTTCTCACAGGTTGCTGCAGGTCAAGGTGCCTTTCTCAATTCCTGGTACAAATAGTTCTCCATCGGGCAGTTGGTTTTCTTCTTCTTCTTTTTTTTTTTTTGAGTTTGAGTCTCACTCTGCTGCCCAGGCTAGAGTGCAGTGGCACACTCATGGCCACCCCAGAATCATCCTACTGGGTACTGGTGATCCTTCTGCCTCAGCCTTCCAAGTAGCCAGAACTACCAGTGCATGCTATCATGCCCAGTTAATTTTTTTATTTCTTGTAGAGACGAGGTCTTGCCAAGTTCCCCAGGCTGGTCTCAAACACGTGGGTTCAGGCAATCCACTCACCTCGGCCTCCCCAAGTGCTGGGATTACAGGCTGAACCACCGAGCCCAGCCTGGTTTTCTTCTTAAGTATGCAAGATGGCAGGAGAGAACAGCCAAAGACAGAGGACACAGTCTTTTGTATCTCAGTCTCAGAGGTGACAGCCATATTTGTCATTTGTCATTTCCTATTCATAAGAAGTGAATCACTAGGTTTAGACTACTTTCAAGGAGAGGGGATTACACAGGGGTGAATGAATGCTAGGTGGCAGAAATCACTGGGGTCCTATATTAGATGCTGTTTACCACAAATATTCTTTCAGATCCCCTTAATTTGGGTTATCTTATTTCAACTCTTTTATTTTCTTTAAGGTTTTTGTTGCTGTTTGTTTGTTTTTGCTTGTTTGTTTTAAGCTTAGGCCAATAGGAGTCACTTTAGTGCTGATAACCAGATAAGTTTTAGAACCTTGGACCTGGCATTCTTCTTTTAGAACCTTAGGCCTGGCATTCCATCATCTATGGCCATGACGTTGAATATGGCCATAGATGATGGAAATAGTGAAAAATCAATATGTGAAATCTGTGGTAGGTCCAAGATGTGCAGTCATCTAAAAAGTAAGAAGTGTAGCCTGCCTTCAAATATCTAGTGTTATGTCATATATACTTTCTTAGTTAATCTCTTTTGGGACTTGCTGAGTTTTTAAAAGTTCATCTGATACTGCACTGTCAGTTAAAATATCTATGGAGAAATGGAATGGCCTGTTAGCAAATTTGAATGAAAGCATGATGATTTACTAGCAATGACATTTCCACTCATAGAAAACTTTGTTGTCTGTATTGGGATAGATTATACTGAGTAAAAACAATTTTTATTTTTTAGATTCCAGGAGTACACATGTGCAGGTTGGTTACATGGGTATATTGCATGATGGTGAGGTTTGTATTTCTTTTGAAACTGTCACCCAAATAATGAGTATGGTATCCAATAGGTAATTTTTCTAACCTTGGCTCCCTCACCCTTTTAGCAGTCCCCAATGTCTGTTGTTCACATACTAAACCCAGTGTTTAGCTTCCACTTATATAAGAAATATAAATAAAAAACACAATGAGATACCATCTCACACCAGTCAGAATGACTACTATCATTAAATCCAAAAATTACAGATGTTGTCAAGGTTGTGGAGAAAAAGGAATGCCCTTACACTACTGCTGAACCACCTTAAAATTTTAAGTGATATAAAACTACCAAGATTTACTTTCTATCCTACTCCATACCTTTTGCAGCTGGGATGGAGGGAATGATGGGGAGAGGGAGTTTGCCCATTCTTGTCACTCAGAGCTACAGGCTGGTTGAGAAAGACTATCCCAAATGTTTGTCATCATTCCAGAGAAGACAGAGAATTCCGGAAAGTCTTACTTGAAAGTCTTGGAAATTAAAGATTTGACTTGGTAGTGCCAGATATCATTCCCACTCTCAACTCATTGGCCAGAACTACATATATGGCTTTCTGAACACAGGGGTCAAAAAGTTCAATATTACCATGTGTCCAGAATGGCAGAGAACTAGAAATGTTTGCAAATGAATCAAATGACAAACCCTCCCATCCCGCATTAAATATCACTATAAGAAAAATCTTCTTTTTTATATGTTACCTTGAAGGTCAAATGATACTAATAATATATTCAAATTTGAGTGTATAATAATAACAATTAGTATTCTTTCTTCAATATCCTATATGTACTTAGAACTGCCATTCAAACTTCTTCAACCTTCAAATCCCCAGATACAGGTTTTGCTGAGGTCTAGGCATATTTACTTTTGTCACCAGTGGTCCGAAACTAAGCATCACCACAGTGTTTGTGCAGAGTCTGGTAAATGGAGACTGAGTGTTTCTCTTGTGTCTCTTAATATCTAAATTTAAAAATCACTGGTTTTTATGTGTCACCTAAACTCTAAAATGTCACATGAAATAGAGATATCTGAGCTATAACAGACAAGACAAAAGCTAATTAGCTTTGACATACTTAAAACAGGAAGGTTTAATCTCTGAAAATTCTGACAATAATATATAGAGTAATATATAAAGTATAAAAATATTTTTTAGCAGGGGAGAAGCAAGATGGCCACTGCATAGATGGATCCCTGAGATTCTCCGAACGTGAATTTCCCAAAAAGACTATTAATTTTCTTCCTGCCCCCCCCACCCACCTCCAGCTGCACTGGTACGAGGCTTGGGGACTTTTGGTCCCACGTGGGGCCAGACATTGCCACCGGACGGTGGCTGCTCCACTATATGTGATTCCGGCTGGCTGGGGAATTCCAGATTCCAGACCCCAGCTCCATCCTCCGTCACGACCAGCACCCAGCGCGAAGCTTCTGGTCATGCAGGGAGGCTCTGAGCGCCCACCCCTTAGAGATACCAGTCCCATTTCTGGCTAAAGTGCCCTGGGAGGGACCCAGAGCCACCACCTGCCCTCTGGAGCTCTGGAGATCGGAAGCCCCAGGCCCACCCTGACTGAGGCACTCAGCATGCGCGACCACAAGCCTGTACAAGGGGGCAGAACCCCAAGCTGGTGTAAGGTGCCGATCGCAGGCTTCCAGCTCCAGAGGAGGAAATGCTGAACCCTGCCCTCCACCCCACCCATCTGGAGGCACCCCAGATCCAGCACCCAGCTGTGCAGCTGGTCCTGTCTAGAGACCCAGAGGAAGCCCCTAAAAGTGAAAGTAAAACCACCACCTCTGCCATTTTCAAGGCATATTTACATCGCATCGCCCCGCCCACCTAGCAGAGCCTCCACCTTGGTTCCCACCTTGATGTCATTAACAGGAGACAAAGCCCCTCCCCTACGCTGAATAGAGACTAGTGTCACAGACCTTCCAAGTAACAAGCTAACTACCTGCAACAGAACAGAGGAGAGAGACTGAAGATTAGATCTCAGGAACTTGATCCACTAAGGGACCAGAGAGAAAAATCTACACAAATGAAGAAAAACAAAAAGAAGAATATGGGTCTTTCCCAGACTCCTGGGAGGGCAGACACTGAGAAAACGGACTTTGGAATGCAAACAACTGATTGGTCTCAAAATACAACCCTAGACATCAAGACATTAATGGAGAGATTGAAAAGAATTGAGGAGACTCAAGAAGAAACTAGAAAGGAGCTGATATCTGAGATAACAGTAATAAAGAATACTGTGAATGAAATAAACAATAAACTGATAAGCATGGAAAGCAGAATTACCCAAGCTGAAGAAAGAATCTCAGAGCTTGAGGACCAAAATATAGAAATAACCGAAACTCTCAAGAACACAGAAAACAAGCTCAAAAAGACAGAAAAAAACCTTCAAGAGATAAGTGATTACCTCAAGAGGCCTAACCTAAGAGTAATTGGTCTGCCTGAGGCAGAAAAAGAGACAGAGACCACATTGAAACAAACCTTTCATGAGATCATTCAAGAAAACTTCCCTTATCTAATCAATGATGCAAAACTCAAACACAAGAGATCCAGAGAACCCCTGCAAGACAACAAATGAGAAAACCAACTCCTAGACACATAATAATTCACCTAAACAAAGTAGGCATAAAAGAAAAAATCCTAAAGGCAGCAAAAGAAAAAGGTCAGATAACCTACCATGGAAAACCAATTAGAATAGCAACAGATTTATCTACAGAAACCCTGCAGGCTAGGAGAGCTTGGAGCCCTATCTTCAAAGTCCTAAAAGATAAACAATTTCAACCAAGAATAACCTACCCTGCCAGATTAAGCTTCATCAGCGAGGGAGAATTAAAATCTTTCCCAGATATCCAATCCCTGAGAACTTACGCTGCCACCAAACCACCTCTGCATGAAACACTTAAGAAAGTACTAAACACAGAAGAAAAGGGGGAAAAAAGAGCAACATTTTTCACAAGAGTACAGGAAAAAAAATAAAATACATATAAACCAACCCCAAAAACAAAAGAAAGACAATAAACCAAGTGGAAAAACAACTATAAAAGAACTGTATGTTAGGGATGAACTCTCACTTTTCAATAATTAACCTGAAAAGACACATGGCAAAATAGATAAAATATCACCAGGCAACAATATACTGCCTTCAAGAGACCCATCTCACTAGAAAGGACATGCACAGACACAAAGTAAGAGGATGGGAAACAAATTTCCAGAAGAATGGAACACAAAAGAAAGGAGGAGTCGTGATCCTAATTTCAGACAAAATACCATTTACGTTATCAAAAATTAAAAAAGATACAGACGGCCACTACATAATGATAAAAGGCTCACTCCATCAACAAGAAATATCTATCCTAAACATATATGCACCTAACATAGGTGCACCAACTTTTACAAAGCAACTCCTAGGAAAACTAAAGAAAGATATTGACTCTAACATAATCATCACTGGGGACTTTAATACCCCACTCACAACCCTTGACAAATCATCGGGACAAAAAATCAACAACGAGATTCGGAACCTCAATGTGACTCTGGACCAAATGGACTTAATTGATACCTACAGAACACTCCATCCAAAGACCAAAGAATACACATTCTACTCATCACTGCATGGGACGTATTCCAAGATCGACCACATACTCAGACATAAATCAAGCATAAGCAAATATAAAAAGACAGAAATTCTACCATGCACCTTCTCGGACCTCAGTGGAATAAAAATAAACATTGACACCAACAAGGTCCCCCCAAAACCCACAAAGACATGGACACTAAACAGCATGATGCTAAACAACTCCTGGATCAATGATGAAATCAAAACAGAGATCAAAAGATACCTGGAAACAAATGAAAACGAAGAAACATCTTACCAAAATCTCTGGGATGCCTTGAAAACTGTAGTAAGAGGGGAATTTATATCCCTACAAACACACATGAAGAAAATGGAAGGAGCACAAATTAACAGCCTAACAAGCCACCTAAGGAAGCTGGAAAAGCAAGATCACAAAAAGCCTAATTTCAGCAGAAGAATCTAGATCACCAAAATAAAAGCCCAAATCCAGGACATAGAAGACAAAAAGACAATACAAAAAATTAATGAAACAAAAAGTTGGTTCTTCGAAAGGATCAACAAGATCGATGGTCCCCTAGTTAGACTGACCAAAAAAAAGAAAGAAAAAACCCAAATAAGCACAATCAAAAACACAAAAGATGAAGTCACATCTGACCCTGAATAAATACAAAAGATCATCAGAGACTACTATGTACACTTGTATGGAAACAGACTTGAAAACCTCAAGGAAATGGAGGACTTTCTGTCATCACACAACCTGCCTAGGTTGAAACAAGAAGAAATTGAGACCCTAAATAGACCAATAACAATCAAGAAAATTGACTATGTAATAAGAAAACTACCTACAAAAAAAAGCCCCGGACCAGATGGCTTTCCAGCAGAATTCTGCAAGACATTTAAGGAGGAACTGATTCCAATCCTACTGAAGCTATTTCAGGCGATTGAGAAAGATGGAACCCTCCCCAAATCATTTTATGAAGCTAACATCACATTGATACCCAAGCCAGGTAAAGATCCAACAAAAAAAGAGAACTACAGGCCAATATCTTTGATGAACACAGATGCTAAAATTCTCAACAAGATCCTAGCAAACCGGATTCAACAACACATCTCAAAAATCATCCATTATGACCAAGTAGGCTTCATCCCTGGGACGCAAGGCTGGTTCAACATTCGCAAAACAATAAATGTAATTAAATACATCAACAGATGTCAAAACAAAAACCACATGATTATATCATTAGATGCAGAAAAAGTTTTTGATAAAATCCAGCACCCCTTCTTGATAAAAACCCTCGAACATCTAAGCATACAGGGAACATACCTCAAAGTAGTAAAAGCCATCTACGAGAAACCCACAGCCAGTATACTCCTAAATGGACAAAAATTGGAACCATTTCCCCTGAAAACTGG
>NW_007260024.1:0-1427 GCF_000164805.1 Carlito syrichta | reverse complement strand
TCACCCCTCCTGTTCAATATAGTATTGGAAGTCCTGGCTAGAGTGATCAGAGAAGACAAGACAAGGCAATCAGGGGTATCCAAATAGGAAAAGAGGAAGTCAAATTATCTCTCTTTGCAGATGACATGATCCTATACCTGGAAAACCCAAGAGAATCTGACAAAAACCTCGTTACACTGATAAAGGCCTTCGGCAAAGTCTCAGGATATAAAATAAACGTGTAAAAGACAATCGCATTTCTTTACAAACAGAAACCCAAATAAGAAACACAACTTCATTCACAATAGCCGCAAAAAAAATGAAATACCTTGGCATCTCCCTAACCAGAGACATGAAAGACCTTTACAATGAAAACTACAAAACTCTGCTCAAAGAAACCAAAGATGACACAAACAAGTGGAAATATATCCCATGCTCATGGATTGGAAGAATCAACATTGTGAAAATGTCCCTCTTACCTAAAGCAATCTACAGATTCAATGCAATACCTATCAAATTACCAGCAACATTCTTCTCAGACCTAGAAAAAACAACACAGAAATTCATATGGAAACACAAACAACCAAGAATAGCCAAAACAATCCTCAGCAAAAAAAACAAAGCAGGTGGTATCACATTACCAGACTTCAGACTTTGCTATAAAGCTACAATCATCAAAACAGCTTGGTATTGGTATAGGAACAGGCATATAGACCAATGGAATAGAATTGAGATTCCAGAGGCAAGACCTCAATTTCTCAACCAACTCATCTTCAACAAAGCCTCCACCACCTACCACTGGGGAGAAGAGAACCTATTCAGTAAATGGTGCTGGGAAAACTGGCTGACCACATGCAGAAGAAGCAGGACCTCTATCTATTCCCATACACAAAAATTAATTCCAAATGGATCAGAGACCTAAATATAAAACCTCAAACCATAAGAACCTTAGAAAATGAAGGACATACCCTCATGGAAATTGGAACTGGCATCCAATTCCTGAACAAAACTCGAAACCCACAGTTCATAAGGGATAAGATAGACAAGTGGGACCTCATTAAACTGACAAGCTTTTGCAAAGCCAAAGAAACCATCAAGAGAGCAGGAAGACAGCCTACAGACTGGGAAAAAGTATTTGCCAACTCCAGGTCTGACAAAGGCTTAACATCCTGGATCTACAAGGAACTCAAACGTGCTGAAAAGAAAAAAACAAACAACCCCATTATAAAGTGGGCAAAAGATGTGAACAGACACTTCACAAAAGAGGACATTCGAGCAGCCAACAGACACATGAAGAAATGCTCAACCTCATTAATCATCAGGGAGATGCAAATCAAAACCACACTGAGATACCACCTAACTCCAGTCAGAATGGCAATTATCAACAACTCAAAAAATAATAGCTGTTGGAGAGGGTGTGGCGAAAAGGGAACACTCCTACACTGCTG
>NW_007260023.1:623371-624299 GCF_000164805.1 Carlito syrichta | reverse complement strand
TCATAGCCAGAACAATCCTCAGCAAAAAAAACAAAGCAGGTGGTATCACATTACCAGACTTCAAACTGTACTATAAAGCTACAATCATCAAAACAGCTTGGTAGTGGTACAGGAACAGGCATATAGACCAATGGAATAGAATTGAGGTTGCAGAAGCAAAACCTCAATTTCTCAACCAACTCATCTTCGACAAAGCCTCCACCACCTACCACTGGGGAGAGGAGAACCTATTCAGTAAATGGTGCTGGGAAAACTGGCTGACCACATGCAGAAGATTGAAACAGGACCCCTATCTATCCCCATACACAAAAATTAACTCTAAGTGGATCAGAGACCTAAAAGTAAAACCTCAAACCATAAGAACCTTAGAAAATGAAGGACATACCCTCATGGAAATTGGAACTGGCATCCAATTCCCGAACAAAACCCAAAACCCACAGGCCATAAGAGATAAGATTGACAAGTGTGACCTCATTAAACTGACAAGCTTCTGCAAAGCCAAAGAAACCATCAAGAGAGCAGAAAGACAGCCTACAGACTGGGACAAAATATTTGCCAACTCCAGGTCTGACAAAGGCTTAACATCTTGGAGCTACAAGGAACTCAAACATGCTGAAAAGAAAAAAACAAACAACCCCATTATAAAGTGGGCAAAAGATATGAACAGACACTTTTCAAAGGAAGACATCTGAGCAGCCAACAGACACATGAAGAAATGTTCAATCTCACTAATCATCAGGGAGATGCAAATCAAAACCACACTGAGATACCACCTAACTCCAATCAGAATGGCAATTATCAACAACTCAAAAATAACAGTTGCTGGTGAGGGTATGGTGAAAAGGGAACACTTCTACACTGTTGGTGGGAGTGCAAACTAGTACAACCTCTGTGGAAAACAGTATGACAATTCCTAAAAGCTCTAAAT
>NW_007260023.1:572092-623252 GCF_000164805.1 Carlito syrichta | reverse complement strand
TGCAGCAACCTGGATGGAACTAGAGTCTATAATACTGAGTGATCTCTGACAGAAACAAAGTTCTGAGTATCACATGTTCTCACTCATATAGTGAATCTTGAACATCCAACGTAATACTATAAGAAAATGACTGACAGTGGTGGGAAACTATGGGGATGGGGGTGGAAGGGAGATGTGATTAACGGTAGTAAATATCTGTCTGGGGATGGGGAGACACCTCTTATCAACAAGGGTGCCTGAACGGAGCATATTTGTATACCTAACCCTTAACTGTACACCACAATAGAAAAATAAATAAATAATTAATAATTTTAAAAAATGAAAAAAATAAAAACATATACACATGCCAAAAATAAATAAATAAATAAATAACTTACAGGAATTTTGCAAAAATAAAACTTTTTAAAATTCAAAATCTACCTGTTTTTTGTCCTACTGTTAAACAATGCACCATTATTTTTTTCCTCATTTTATTCAGAGGAAATGAAAGTTGAAGGGGTTCAAGGACTTGGTGAAGACTCTATACCTAATTAGTGACAACCTACACAAGAAGGGATATGGGGCTAATATTTAACGAATGTATCCTGCATATGACAACACCTTAAACATATTCAAAGGTGGATGAGTAAGAAAAGAGAAATTGAGGTCACCAAAGAGAACTTGGTCTTCTTTGTCATTTTTGTCCTGTTCCTTTTGTCCAAATTCCTCTTTTAAAATAATGGTAAATATTTGTGTTTTTTTTACAACTTGTGCTACTATCACCACTATCTAGTTCCAGAATGTCTTCATAACCCAAAGAGAAAACCCATATTTGTTAAGAACAGTTTCTTTTAATTTTAATGTCAAGTTAGAGAGCAGAAAATCAGGCTGGGATAAAAATATGTAATTGTAAAATAGAAAGCTTCCCTTTGAACATAAACGAAGGCCATCTCCAAGTTCCCCAGTCACTCCATTTCTTTCCTCTGCCAAAATATTCAGGATGGAACTATCTTCTTAAATCCAACCCCTAGATCAAAGATAGCTATCAGGGAAGCCATTCTCTCTCCCTCCAGTCCATAGGCACAGACTGACAGAGAGTTGGAATTTAATAAACCAAGTTGGTTAAACTCCATTCTTGATGTGAAAGAAAAGAATACCATTCAAAACATAATATAAGACTCCATTGATATAATGCACTTCAGTCATTAAGACCTTACCACTCATGCACACAAAAACCCTGACACAACTTGGTGTGTAGGGATATGGTGATAGGGTGGAGAAGAATCTCTTGTAGTTACTACTTAAAAGAGACAGTAGGCCAGGCTCAGTGGTCAACCTGTAATCCTAGTGCTTTGGGAGGCCAAGGCAAGTGGAATGCCTGAGCCCGCAGTTTTGGGACCATCCGTGGCAGCTTGGTGAGACCTCGTCTCTACAATAAAACAAAACAAAACAAAACAAAACAAAAAGAGCCGGGCTGGGAGCACGCGCCTGTAGTTCTGGCTACTTGGAAGACTGAGGCAGAAGGATTACTGGAGACCAGCAGATCGTCACTGGGATGGCTGTGAGTGTGCCACTGCACTCCAGCCTGGGCAACGGAGTGAGATTCCAACTCCAATAACAACAACAACAGAGAAAGAGAGAGAGAGAGAGAGAGAGAGAGAGAGAGAGAGAGAGAGAGAAAGATGTTTGTCACAAAGTGTTAACACATCATTTAGTGTTTCCAGACAAAAAGAAATCAGAAAAGCACCTAAAATGCTGAAGAATCATTGCATGGCAATAAAGAAGAGAAACAAAGAAAGCAATGGAATGAGTAGAGAATGAGATGTTATAGCTCAAGCCTTATAAAGAGCTTAATGTAATGGAAGCTATAACACAGTCCACTGGAAATTTTCTTCAATGGAGCATAGCATTCCTGCCTCCAATAGAAAAAGAAAAAGAAACTGATAATTGATTTTCTTCCCCAACAGGCAACATTCCATTCACAGTTACTGTGCAGGGTATTGTCTGCAGAAACTCACCAGATGGTCTGAGTGGGGAGGGAAAATGAGTACGATGATAGGAAGGAATACAAATCAGTCACTTTCATTGCACACTGCTTGGTGTCTGATTGGAATGGCAGACGGCAAGAGTTTTTTAGCATGCATTTGATATCTTTCTTTTGAGAAGCAATTTATTTCGATATTTTACCTCAGACATCAAAATTATACACAGCTTGTACAAAGGCTCTCAGCAGGCTTTCTTAGCTTATCCCCTGAATAGGGTTAGATTTAAACTCCTAGCCTCTGTTTACCATTCATTAGAAGGGAGAACAAGAAGACTAACAACTTGAAACAAGTGGACCAAACATTTAAAAAGAATAGCCAACCATTCTGCATGCACTTCTTGAGAAATTTCAGGAGGTAGAAAACAAATTTTACTTTAGCGTGACTTTAACACACTTTTTTTTTTTTTTTGAGTCCAGTTCTCACTCTGTTGCCCAGGCTGGAGTGCAGTGGCATGATTATGGCTCACTGCAGCCTCGAACTCTTGAGCTCAGGTGATCCTTCTGTCTTAGCCTCCCAAGTAGCTGGGACTACATGTGCATGCCACTGGGCCCAGCTAATTTTTTGATTTTTTTGTAGAGATGAGGTCTTGCTATGTTGTCCAGGCTTGTTTTGAACTCTTGGGTTCAAGCAATCCTCTTGCTTGGGACTCCCAAAGTGCTGGAATTACAGGCATGAGCCACCACGTCTGCTGATATACTTTTTAGTAGATAAAATAATCCTAAATATTCAGATTCAGTACGTCAGAAACAAGTGTATTTATTCTTTCTCAGAAAAGATCATGATATAGGAATTATGAAAATTATCAACCTGAGCAGATGGGTGGGCCTCCACATTCCTTTGTTAGTTGGTTGCTTAGAATGGTTGCCTGTTCACTTAAAGACAAAATTTATAGATCAAGGACTCAGGTCAACCTACAAGCCCAGAATGCAGTGCTAAACTCAGTCTGGTTTTGTCATTTAGGGTCACAAAATAAAGAAGAGGGAAAAGGGAGGAAAGATAAGCAAGTTTTCCTTCTTTTTTCAGGGTTGTGATCAGTTGAAGGTATAATTTTAAAATAGGCAAAGTTGTCTTTGATTTGGGGCCTATACCGGCAGTCTTCTCACGGCCAGGTTAGGCTCAGTGCCCTCAGGCTGCCCTAAATACTTTCACCACCCACTACTGTGACATTCCAAACAGGTCTTACGAATTTCCTCAAATGCTGCAGGATTCAAAATTATCTGTTCTATTTGTCTCTAATAAAACTGCCATTTCTTTATTTCAGATAATTTATCTTATACCCTGTATTAAGCAGAAAGCAATCTATTTTAAAGTCCTTCTCACTGCATAGATGATCAATAATTCCTCATTGTTGGCATAAATGTATATATTATTTAAAGACAATTCTTGTTAATCCAAAGATATAACCAATCAATGAACTTCATTTGTGTTAATAACATGAGGTAAAACTATTTAACCGGTGTAGACAACTTATTTTTTTCCTAAGAAGAAGACCACCAAATAAGCTAGTTGTTTCTGAGTTATCTCCTTCAGGAAACTTTTTTCTAGGGTGTTTCTGATTTTTAGTTTCTTCCTCTTTAGTTCTTCACTTTTGTACATATAGTCATGTATTGCTTAATGATACCACTTAATGGGGTATGTTCTAAGACATGTGTCATTAGGTGATGTTGTTATTGTATGAACAACATAGAATGTACTTAGACCTAAATAGTATAGCCTACTACATACCTAAGCTATATGCCATAGCCTATTACTCCTAGGCTATAAAACCATGAGGCATATGACTTTATTAAATACTGTAGGCAATCATAGCACAATGGTAAGTATGTGTGTATCTAAACATAGAAAAGATTCAGTTAAACATATTATATTATAATTTTATGGGGCCACCATCATATATGCGGTCCATAGTTGATCAAAATGTCATTATGTGGCACATAACTGTATAGAAAAAGAAACCAAAACTTTGCACAGTGACATAGTTACGCTTAAGGCAACAATGGTGATGGCATCAGTATCAGGAACTCTAGCAGAGATGAAGCAGAAAGGCAGATAGCAGTCCTGATGTGTAAAGTAGAAGTTTTAATCTGGAAAAACTGACTATATTCCCTCTCATGGTCAAATTCACTAGTTTTCATAAACAATTTAATAATGAATAAGAGCAAGACATTCATTATTTTGTCTAAGTCCCACTGAATTATCAGCAGGACAAAAAAGTAAACAGAGCATTTGGCAATAATAAATTGTAGGATGGCAGAATAATTTAATGTAGATTTTGTGTAAAACAGAATTGTATTTCCTCCATTGGGGCTATATTTGCTTTGAGGAAAGTAATGAATAGGCAAAACAAATACTAGCACTTAAAAATTAAAATTGCAAGTGCAACACAGATTTCACTGATGCCATGTGTTACTCAGTAATATAATTCTCAAGCTTATAAAGGTAAGTAATGGACTACAATTTCTAGAAAAACACAATTGAAATTTAGTTTCCTATCCCCTGCCAAATCTTTGAAACTTTCTCATCAAATAAAAAGTATAGATGCAAAATAAACTGAAGCAAGGAAGTAAGAGTTACCTCTCTGACAAGCACCAACCAGGCCAGTGAAGTGTATGCTATCCTAGAGAGAAAACTAAAATGAAAATATTCTCTACAAGAACCAGTTGATTAATTTCCTGCAAACTCATTTATTCCTCCAGCCTATCCAGTTTGGGAAACAGTCCCAGGGCATCATCCCAACTGACTGTCTTCGGGAACAATTCTATTTATTAGAGTAGCTATTTCCCTCCATCCTCAATGATGCACATTTTATTTATTATATATTTTAAAGATGTGGGATACAATTCAGGATTAGGTATACAAATGATTATCATACAGGTAAAATTTGAGCCTTCCTTTGGTCCCCACTTTGCCTTCTTTGAGATCAGGTACCCTTATTGATGTTATGTGCCCCCTTCCTTCCCCTGGCAGTTTCTGGCTACTGCCAATCTTTTTCTTATGGTATTATAGTAAATGTTCAGGATCTGCTTATGAACGAGAACATGTGATATTCAGTTCTTTCTGTGATAAATCACAGAGTATTATGGTCTCTAAATCCACCCAAGTTGCTGCAAAGTCCACAATTTTGTTTTTCTTTATGACTGCATAATATTCCATTGTGTATATGTACCACTTTTTAAAAAATCCAGTACAGTTTCAATGGACAATATGTTTGGTTCCATGTTTTTGCTATTGTAAATAGTGCTGCAGTAAATATGTGTGAGCAGGTATCTTTTTTTGTAGAGTGATTTAAGTTCCTCTATGTATATTCTCAGAAGGGGAATCGTTGGATCATATAGAAGGTCAGTTTTTAGTTCTTTTAGGAATCACCACACTGTTTTTCATAGAGAATGAACTAGTTTGCATTTCTGTCAACAGTGTAGAAGTATTCCCTTTTCTCTGCATCCTTGTCAGCATCTGTTGTTTTTTGATGCACATTTCAAATTTTGCCCAACAACTCTTGGATTTCTGAAGATTCTGAGCCTAGGAAAAAATTCTACTGATATCAGGCAAAATATATTTTGTGTTAATTATGTGCTAAGTTTAGTGGCAATTGTATTACATACATTACCTTATTTAGCTCTCATAACCCCACAGAATGTACATTTTAACATCTCCATTATACAGAAGAGAAAAATTAGGCTGAGTAAGGTTGTATTTTGCTTAAGGTCACAGTTGGTAAGTTGTGGAACAAAGACTGGGACCCAGATCTGCCAGAGCAAATTCATGATCTAAATTTATAACCTTAAAAGTGGGCACATGCACGTAGGAGGTGTGCCAGAAAACTCACTTGGTGCTTGAATCTAATAACAAATTATATATTTATTTAAGTAAACTCTCAAACTAACTATTAAAGTTTATCTTATATAGTTCATAGACTGACACAGGCACCCTCACCAGATGTGCATGCTAAATGGTCAAATACTGTTTGTGTGGGTATTTCACTAGGTAGAGAAGATGGTGGTAGTGTCTTGTTCCTTTTGGCATATTGCCACACATTACAATTTATGGGTGCTCATTTCACGTTTTTAAAAATTTCTTTTTGCTTTAGTTTTTAGTTAGAGTCTCACTCTCTCACCCAGGCTGGAGTGCAGTGGCACAATCACGGCCACAGCAGCCTCGACCTGCTGGGCTCAGGTGATCCTTTCACTTCGAGCTCCCAAGTAGCTGGAACTACAGGCACGTGCCACCATGCCCGGCTAATTTTTTGATTTTTTTGTAGAGATGAAGTCTAGCCAAGTTGCCCAGGCTGGTCTCGAACTCCTGGACTCAGGCAATCCTTTTGCATCTGCTTCCCAAAGTGCTGGGATTACAGACATGAGCCGCTGTGCCCAGCCTTCAGTTCATTTTTGGATTATATTAAGCAGTTTTATAAATGGATGAGTTTATTTAAGGAAACTCTTGCTACAGGTATTTAGTAAAATGTAAGCACAAAAAAGATGGGGCTGACGCTTCTAGCATAATTTTTCATCAATCATAAATAGAGTAAAAATAATGGTACAAATAGACATGATTGGAAGATGGCCAAGATATTCTTCAATTTTCATAGAATCTATTTGAAATGCAGATGTGTCCACTTTCATTAACAGTGAATCTCACTCTAAATGTATGTTGTGCCTTGAACTATTAGGTATTGATAGTATGAAGCCATATTGGTTAGCAAAGCATTAAAAACTAAGCACTCTGAACAAGCATAAAACCCTACAAATACTTCATCGTTGTTTAAAATCACTGAGTCTCTATGTAATATTTGAGAGCATTCCTCTAAACTTAATCATTACTTCAGAATTCTCTTTTTAAAAAATAATATTAATCTTTTATGAGAAACTTAAATCCTTGAGTATCTAATATGCATACATATAGCATTGATCTTATTCTACAGAGTCAAGAGAAATTTTAGAGCCTCAATTTTAAGTCTGGGTGTTTTTAAAATTAAAATTGTAATTTCTTTTTCTTTTTTTTTAAATAGAGGTAAGGTCTCACTATGTTGCCTAGCCTGATCTCGAACTTCTGGGCCTCAAGCACTCTTCTCACCTCGATCTCCCGATGTCCTGGGATTACAGACATGGGCCACCATGCTCAGCCTAGAATTCTCTTTTTGAAGTTTCTTAATATATTTGTTTGTGTTTATGACTTATAAATATGTACAGACAAATGCTCCTTAACTTATAATGTGGTTACCTCTGCATTTATTTCAATATCATAAATCAATAATATATTTAATACACATAGCCAGCAAACATCATAGATTAGCCTAATCTACCTTAAATGTGCTCAGAACACTTACATTAGCCTGCAGTTGGACAAATTCACCTGGCCACACAATGCACTGTAGAGTATGCATGGCTTACTCTCATGATCACTTGGCTGATTAGTAGCTGCGACTCCCTGCCCTTTCCCGACATTGCAAAAGTATATTATATGTCACTAGCCAGAAAAAAGATCAAAATTCAAAATTCAAAGTATAATTTCTACTGAAAGGGTTGTATCATTTTCATGCCATCATAAAGTTGAAAAACTGAAGTCAAACCAACGTAAATCAGGTACCATCTGTGTACATATATTAAATGCACTTTAAAAAATTGATCTAGATGCATGGCTAAAAATGTTTGGAGATCAATCCTCTAAATCACTAGTACTCTGTTGCTTCTTCAGGAAAAGTAAGGCTTAAGGTTTTTCTGTGAAGGGACATTTTAATATTAAGAGGATGAATACATGGTACAGGAATATGAATTCTCTATGATCCATTTAAAAATTTTCAGCTTTACTTTTTAGCTTAACTTTCAGTTCATTTTCTCTCTCTTTGTATTCTTATTTTTTAAGTTAATTTAATCTTTGCATTGACAAAATTGTATGTGTTTACTGTGCATAAAATAATGGTTTGTAGAATAAATAGTGAAATAAATAAATAGGTTAATTGCCAATGCATTACCTTATATAGTTATCATTTTTGACAAGAACACTTTACATTCACTCTTTTAGCATTTCTCAAGAATACAAAATATTATTATAGCCAGCATGTTGTACAATAGATCTCTTGAACTTATTCCTTCTATCTAACTATAATTATGCATACTTTGACCAACATTTTCTTAACCCACTCCCCAACCATCCCAGTACTTGGTAACTAACATTCTACTCTCTACTTCTATAAGGTCAACTTTTTTGATTCCACAAATGAGTGAGATCATGTAGTATTTATCTTTCCATGCCTGATTTATTTCACTCAACATTATGTCCTTCACATTCATCTATGTTTTCACAAATGTCAGAATTTCATTTTTAAGGACTGCATAGCATTCTGTTGTGAATATATACCCCATTTTCTTTATTAATTCATCCTTGGTAGACATTTAAGTTGATTCTATATCTGGCTATTGTGAATGATGATGCAATGAACAGGGGAGTACAGATTGCTCTTCAACATATTGAGATCAATATGTTGTTCAGCAGTAGTACTGCTGGATTATATAGTAGCTCTGTTTTTAGTTTTTTGAGAAACTGCCATACTGTTTTCTGTAATGGCTGTACCAGTTTACATTCCCACCAACGGTGTACAAGGATTTCCTTTTCTCCACATTTTGTGATCTTTTGTCTTTTTCATAATAGCCATCCTAACACTTGTGAGGTGATATTTCATTGTGGTTTTAATTTGGATTTCCCTGATGATAGTGATGTTGAGCATTTTTTCATATACCTGTAGTCTATTTGTATGTCTTCTTTTGAGAAATAACTATTCAGGTTCTTTGCCCATTTTTAAATTGGGTTACTTGCATTCTTGCTATCAATTTATTTTAGTTCCTTTTATATTCTGGATAAGCATTTCTTATCAGATTGCAAATATCAGTTTGAAAGTATGCTCTCCCTTTCTGTATGTTATCTTTTCATCCTATTGATTGTTTTCTTGGCTATGAAGAAGATTTTTAGTTTGGTATCTTCTCATTTGTCTAATTTTGCTTTTCTTGGCTGTGCTTTTGGGGTCACATCCAAAAAGTCATTGTCTAGATCAATGCCATGGAGTTTTTTCCTACTTTATTCTAGTAGTTTTATATTTTTTAGTCTTATATTTAAGTCTCTAATACATTTTGAGTTGATTTTTTAATATAGGATGGGATTACTATCTAATTTTATTCTTGATGTGACTTGATAGCATGTAACTATCCAGTTTTCCCAGCACCACTTACTGCGGAAACTGTCATTTCCCTATTGTGTGTTTTTGGCACCTTTGTTGAAAATCAGTTGCCTGTAAATGTGTGGATTTACTTCTGGGTTCTTAATTCTCTTCTATTAGTCTATGTTTCTGTTTTTATGCCAATACCATGCTGTTTTGGTTGCAATAGCTTTATAGTATAGTTTGAAGTCTGGTAGTGTGATGCCTCTGGCTTTGTTCTTTTTGCTCAGGATACTTTGGCTATTTGGGGTCTTTTGTGATTCCCTACACATTTTGAAATTGTTTTAATTTCTGTGATGAATGTCACTGGTATTTTGATAGGGATTGCATTGACTTTGTAGATAACTTTGAGCAGAATGAACATTTAAAAATATTAATTCTTCTAATTCATGAACTCAAGATAGCTTTTCATTTGTGTCTTCCTTAATTTCTTTCATCAATGACATCATTCTCCTTTTTTGATGTAGGCATTTATTACTATAAACTTCCCTCTTAGACTTGATTTTGCTGTATTTCATAAATTTTGGTATGCTGTGTTTTCATTTGTCTCAAGAAATTTGTAAGTTATCTTTTTAATTTCTTCATTGACCCATTGTTTGCCCAGGAGTGTATTGTTTAATTTCCATGTATTTGTAAATTTTCCAAAGTTTCTTCTGTTAGTGATTATTATTGTTATTGTTTTATACCTTTATGGTCAGAAAAGATATTTGATATTATTTCAATCTTAAATTTATTAAGACTTGTCTTGTGGCCTAACATGTGTTCTATCTTGGAGGATATATCATGTGCAGTTGAGAAGAATATGTATTCTGCTAGTGTTAGATGAAATGTTTTGTATATGTTTGTAAGCTCCAATTAAGCTAGAGTATAGTTCAAGTTTAATGTTTTCTTATTGATTTTCTCTCTGAATAGTCTGTTCATTGTTGAAAGTGGAATTGTCAAAGTCCTCTGTGATTATTGTATTATAACCTATCTTTTCTTCTATAGCTATTAATATTTGTTTAATTTATTTACAAGTTCTGAGATTGGGTGCATATATATCTACAATTGTTATGATTTCTTGTTAGATAGTGGCCTTCTTTGTCTCTTTTTACAGTTTTTGACTTATCGTCTATTTTATCTGGCATAAGTGTAGCTGCTCCTGCTTTCATTTGTTTTCCATTTGCATCGAATATCTTTTTCTGTCTTTATATTTTCAGTCTATGTGTATCCTTACAGGTAAACTGAGTTTCTTGTAGGCAATGTATAGTTGGGGTTTGTTCTTCTCAATCCATTGCCACTCTGTCTTTTGATTGGAAAATTAAATGCATTTATATTCAAGGTAATTATTGATAAATAGTCACTTGCTACTGCCATTTTGTTAATTATTTTCCAGTTGTTTTGCAAATCTTTTATTCTTTTATTTCTTTCTACTGTCCTCCCTTGTGGGTAAGTGATTCTCTTTAGTTGTATGTTTTGACTGCTTGCTTTTTATTTTTAGCATACCTATTATAGGTTTTTAATTTGTGGTTATCTTAAGGCTTATACAAACATATTCTAGTTATAACTGTTTATTTGAAGCCAAAGCTGATAATGTTACTTTGATTGCAAACAACAACAACAACAACAAAACCTGTATGCTTTTACCCCACTCCCTCTCCATTTTGAATTTCCAAGGTCACAATTCACATCTTTTTATATTGCATATCCTTTTTGTAGCTATCATTATTTTAGCAGGTTTATCATTTAACCATCATGCTAAAAATATAAATAATTTACATACCACAATTGCAGTACTAGTGTATTCTGAATTTGACTGTGTACTGACTTTGACCATTGAGCTTTATACTTTGAGATATTTTTGTTACTGATTTGCATTCTTTTCTTTCGGCTTGAAGAACTGCCTTTAGCATTTCTTGTAAGATAGATCTGGTGATCATAAACTCCCTCTGTTTTTATTTGTCTGAGAAAATCTTTATCTATTCATTTTTGATAAACAACTTTGCTAAATTCATTATCCCTGGTCTGCAGCTGTTTTTTTTACCCCATTCACAACTTTGTCTATATTATTCCATTCTTTCCTAGCCTATAAGGTTTCTGGTGAGGAGTGTATTGCTAGGTGTATTGCAAATACCTTATGTTTTATTTGCTTTTTTTTTCTCTCCTGCTGCCTTTAGGATTCTTTTTTCTTTAATTTTTTGACAGTTTATTTTATAATATCTTTTAAGGAAGTCTTAATTGGATTAATCTGATATGAGTCCTTTGTATCTGAATATTTACATTTTTGTTCGTTTTTGCTACTGTTTTTGAAAATAAGTTTTCTACCCCTTTGTCTTTCTCTTCTCATTCTTAAACTCTTATAACTTGAAAATTTGCTCTTTTGATGCTGTTCCATAAATCATGTAGGTTTTCTCCATTCATTTTCATTATTTTTCCCCTCTGACTATATATTTTCAAATAACCTGTCTTTCAGTTTACAGATTGTTTCTTCTGCTAGATCAGTTCTGCTTGAGGTCTTCAGCTAATTGAACAAAGCCCATCCACATTATGGAGGGTAATTTGTTTTAGTTAAAATCTACTAATTTAAATGCTAATCTCATCTAAAAAATAACACACACCATCTAAATTATGATAGTTCTCTCTTATCAATGGATGATATATTCCAAGACCCTCAGTGGATATCTAAAATTACCAATAGTATTGTACTCTATATATACTATGTTGTTTTTTGTATCTGGTAACTCACTTGGCTACTAAGTTGTGAATAGCCAGTAGTGTATACAATATGGATATGCTGGAAATAGAAACAATTTACTTTCTTGGCAGGACAGAGCTGGATGGTGTGAGATGTTATTACATTACTCATAACAGCATGCAATTTAAAACTTATGAATTGTTTATTTCTTGAATTTTCCATTTCATGTTTTCAGAACACAGTTGATTGTATCTGAAACCATGGAAAGTAAAACTGTGGATAAGAAGGGGACTACTGTAGCACTTGACCAAATATCTGGATACCATGTCCTAGCCAAGCTGACACCTAAGATTGACCACTACCCAGACATTAATATATTAATTTGCCTCAATAAAATGTAATGGTTATCCTGAAATAGGCATCTTATTAGATGTTATGGATAAATTAGAGAAGAGTGAAATTGGTGATAGTAATATCAGTTATGGAGATATTTCAATATTCCAGTCACCAGTTGAGGAATTCAAATAAGGAAACAAAGGCAATGAGAATGGAGGAAAATTGACTTACAAAAGATATTTAAAAGTCATATTATGACTTGGTGAATAATCAGATTTCAAGAAGGGTCTAGAAGAAGTTGTGTGTGGACATTTGGATGACTGGAGATGCAGTTTGTCAGAAAAAGGAATAGAAAGGGAATGTTATAGGAGTATAAACTTATTGTTGAATCATATGCTCTGAGACAGCTAGTTTAAGGTGCTTAGTAAATAGGTGAATATATGCTTATGTTGGTTTAGAGGTCTGGATAAGGATGTAGATTTAACTATTTGGTCATAGTAAAAGTCAGAGTAATCTTTGACAACCTATCTTCATTTCCCATGTGCATGTAAAAAAAAAAAAATCAGCTCAAAGTTTGAAATCTATCCTGAATTTCATTATTTTTCACACTCTTACTGCTACGAACCTTGTCCAAGTCACCATCATTTCTTGCCTGGATTGTAGCAACATCTTTCTAACTTGTCTTTCTGCGTCTATCCTTGCAGTCTAACCCTCACCATAACATATTATGAATTGATCAGAATGACAGTTAAAATATAAATTGTATCATATCATGCTCCTGCTGAAAACTCTAAAATGCTCCCCCCCCATTTCACTCATAGTAAGAAGCCAAATCCTTACTAATGGCTTTAAAGGCTCTAAATGATTGCCCTACTTCATTATTTCACCTAATATGCTCTCCTCACTCATTCTGCTGCCACCAAACTGGTCTCCTTGATGCTCCACAAAATTTCACGGCATGTGCCTGCGTTTGGGTCCTTGTGCTATCTGTCCCTTCTGCCAGTAATGCATACTCCCACACCCCAGAAATCTACTTTACTCACTTCCTCATTTCATTTTGGTCCCAGCCTGAATGCCATCTTATTACTGAGGCCTTCAGTGACAACCTCCTAAAATAGTACCCTGATCCTTCTTTAGGGTTTTAATATGTTTTATTTTTATAGCACTTATCACCAACTGATATATTTATTTATGCCTTTACTAACGAAAATGTAAGTTTCATGAAAGTCTATTCTGTTCACATCTCCACCTCCAGTGTCAGATTTATTAGCATGTGCATAACAGTTGCCATAACAGGAGGAAATGGATCACCCATGATATTATAACATGAGAAGAGATTTCAGCATGGAACATTGAAAAAAATAACATTGAATAAATGAAAAGATAAAAAATCTAATAAAACCGAAAAGTGATCAGAAATGTATAAAAGAGATGCTTGGATCACCAAAACAGAGAAATTCAAAAAGGAAGAAAAAAGCCCCTGAGATTTATTGTTTATCTTTGCCATTTTCAGACTCAATGACTTTTTATTAAAGCCAAATGAGTAGCTATGAAAGTAAGTTGACGAAGACTATATCAAGATCATAATTAATATTTACAGTTCATTTAGAAATGCTTTATAAAATAGAAATATAAATATGTTTTAATGTCCATGAGTAAATACAACTACTATACTATGAAATGACTAAGCAAATTGAAAAATTCCTCATAATTTTTTATTAGCCATTGTGAGATATTTTTATTATCTGCTGGAATCCATAGACGCTTGCCCTAAAACCACATGTCACTTTGGGAGTAATCCCACCTTGGATAGGGTCAGAGAATGCGCATGTGTATGTGTAAGTATTTAGATGTAGTGGAACTGCTAGTTAGAAGGTTCAGTAGGGAGGGACAAGAGACACATATAGGTAGATACATGCATGTATATATGCATATATATAGAGAAGGAGCAATTCAGTGGAGCTGAGGTACAACTAAACAGAGAGAGGTAAGTTCAGGTGTATTTCATACTGAGGCTGTGGATGCCATTAAGTTGAGGAATTGTTCTGAAATGGTGGTGGTGGTAGGGGTAAGAAGCAAACACTCAGGAAGGGCAATATTGCCTCAAAGACCCTAGAAGATAAAATAAATATCTTAGATTGGTAAATAGAAATAAGACTATGTGATCAGAGAGGACAGAATAAAGTAAATATGAGAGGCCAGGAGCAATGGTTCATGCCTGTAATCTCAGCACTTTTGGAGACCGAGGTGGAAGGATTGCTTGAGTCCAACAGTTCAAGACCAGCCTCGACAACATAACAAGACATCATCTCTACAAAAATTAAAAAGAAAAATCTGACCAGATGCCATAGATTTCTGGTCACTGGTCACTTTCCATTATTAGAAAAGTAATATGATTTTTAAAAACCTTCAATATTCAATCTCATATTGAATTTAAAAAATTTCCTCAGGGTAATATTAGGAGACATCTCCCTACCACTGACAGAAAACCCAACCTCTTCTTCTATCTTTTTCAAGAAAAAGTCCTATGGATTTGGGAGATAAAAATAAGAAGAGAGCTGTCTCTTACCACCTTCTCACACCTTCATCCCTCCCCTCCTTCTCTCTTAGTCTCTTCTTTCCTTTCTCTCCCTCTAGGTCTCCCCCATCTTTTTTTCTCCCTCTTTCTCCCTCTCCCCTTTGTACCTCGTCCCTCTCTTTTCTCTCCTTTCCCATCTTTCCTAATGTCTCCCCACCTCTGCCCCTACCTTGCTGCATCTTGTCCTCTCCCCAAGAAAAAATTAAAGAAAAAAAAAGAAATGAGAAGAGAGGTGATAAGAGATCATCGTACATAACTTGTCTCTGTCAGTTACTGATGATTTTTATTAATTGATTAAGCATAACATGCACCTGTAGTCCCAGCTCCTCAGAAGGCTGAAGCAGGAGGATCATTTGAGCCCAGGAGTTTCAAGCTGTGGTGATCTGTGATTGGGCCTGAACTCCAGCCTGGGTGACACTGAACTCCAGTGTGGGTGATAAAGTAAGACACAGTGTAAAAAATGAGGCTAAAAGGACAATCTGGAATAAATACAAGAACAAAGTATTAAAAGCAGAAAACTGAGGAAAGGTTTGCATTAAGTTAATTAAGTAAAAGTAATAATGTGAGGTGTGTCTAATTTGTCTATTCCACAGATAACTTACATTCTAGGATTCTCTTATTTCCTAGTAAAATATACTGTGAACAATCATTTATTTAAGAAGGCACAATGTGAAAAAACATTGCTGCACACTGTGAAGATTCAACTGGAAAAGCCACTCAATGAGTATCAAAGAGAAAGCTATTAATCTTAAGGATATCATGTTTGGAAGAGAAAGGGCAAGAAATACGGCATCTGTGTCTTCAGATGGTGGCAGCAGAAAGGTACCTCTTTTCAATAATATTCTGAATATAGTATATTCTTAATTTTGTAGGGGATGTAACTGGCTTACTGAGTAGCTGCACTTGGTGGGTTACAATTATGGAATTTTTCTTCTCTCCCATCATTGCTCCAATTCTGCTACTTCTGATAGCCCTTCCATACTGGGCAAAAAATACTTTGAAATTATTTTGACCAGATGTCATAGAATTATGGTCACTGATCACTTTCCATTATTAAAACAGTAATTTAATTTTAAAAACTTCAAATCCAATCTCATATTAGATTCAAAAATTTCCTCAGAGCAATTTTAGGAGACATCTCCCCACCACTGACAGAAAACCCAACCTCTTCTGTCTTTTTCGAGAAAAAGTCCTATAGATCTGGGAGACAGAAATGAAAAGAGAGGTGTTAGAGATCACCTTACATAACTAGTCTCCTGTCAGTTATTGGTGACTTTTGTTAATATGTCCTCATTGATTAACAGTCAGGATTTGGTAGACTTTACCATCAAAATCTCAGTGGCTTAACAACACAAGAGTTTATTTTTGGATTTTGCCAAGTCTTCTGGACTCTAGATGACTCTTCAGTTTGTACATCTCCCTGTGTTGGCTCAGCATTTCAGGATGCTTTGATCATATGCTATCCATACATGCTTCTACAATCACTCCAGGAGTGCCCAACACTCAAACACTTCAAAATGAAAGTGATGTATGCTATTTCTGCTCACATTTCATAGTTCAATGCAAGTCACATCACCTCGTCACATCTCATAGCTTCAGTGGATAACTGTTTCATGTGGCCAGAAGCAGAAGGGAGTTTATATTGGTGAATAATGATAATGTCTACCAAAGATTGTGTTTGGTTTTCTTGAGAGAAATGTGCAGCTTAAACTCACTGAGGCTCCTATGTAGCTGATGATTTTTTAGAAAAATTAAGCCATATTGGGCCTAGTCAGTGGTGTACACCATGACTTCTTCTCTGTGTGAAATGTTTCCTCAATTTTCAGCTGCCAGGTAGTATTATGGCATCTATTCCTCCTGTACCATGTGTATTCAAGGAAACAGCTGAGGTCCTTTTCTGCACACTCCAATGCTGTATTGGGTGGTGTTTTGTGTAAGAGTTCTCCCCCCTCTTTTTTTAGATTGGAAAATATAGTTTATTTAGAAAGTAAATTAGAAGGAGAGAGAAAGGAGATTCACCTCTCCAAGGGATGGGAGGGGACAAAGACCAGGAAACATGGTGACCATAGCTTAAAAAGCCTGCTAGTGGGAATGCAAACTAGTGCAACAGCTTTGAAAGACAATGTGGCGATTTCTGAAAGAACTAGAAATTGACCTTCCATATGACCTAGCAAATCCCCTATTGGGAATATAACTGGAGGAACTCAAGTCCTTCTACAGAAAAGATTCCCTGTACACGCATGTTTGTTGCAGCTGTATTCACAATAGCAAAAACATGGAACCAACCATGCTGCCTATAGAAGCTGGACTGGATTAAAAAATGTGATACATATACACAATGGAATATTATGCAGCCATAAAGAAGGACAAACATGGACTTCCCAGCAACTTGGATGGATTTAGAGTCTGTCATATTCAGTGATCTATCACAGAAACCAAGAACAGAGTATCATATATTCTCACTCATAAGCAGACTTTTTGATCAATTATCATAATACTATAAGAAAGGGATTGACAGTAGTGGGAAACTGCTAGGGGAAGGAGGGTGTGATTGGCAGTTGAGGAAACTACTGGGGGAGGGAGGGGCACACCTCATTAACAAGGGTGCCTGCATAGTGAACATTTGTATACCTAACCCTGAATTGTACTCCACATCTTTAAAACAAAAAAGTCATGTGAACACACCAGAGTTTAACAAAGCAATGACAAATCGTTGCTTGAAGATGAATGCTTTTAAACCTTAACTTTGGTGGGGGCGGGTCACTAAGGTGGTTGTATGGTGGTCTGTTCCATGTCATCATGAAGGGCAGGTAAGCACAGGTGCTGACATCAGGCGATGGATGGAGGGCAAATGGGTGGGCTAGTCACATGACTGTTGCCATGTTGATGGGGTCGGTCTTGAAGTTCATGAAGGGCTGATTAGGTTAAATTGGGTCTTATGGGTGGAGCAAGTAAGTTTTGGAGACTGGGAAGTTCAAGATAAAAATGCTAGCAGATTTGGTGTCTGATGAAACCTCATTCCTCATAGATGATGCCTTGTCTATGTCCTCACATGGCAGAAGGTGAATTATCCTCTTTGTATAAAGAGCACCACACTACATTTCCTTCTTTCTCTCTTTCTAATCCCTGTACAAGCAACCTCCCTGTCTTGAGACACTTCTCACAGAAAAGAAGGAAACAGTATCTGTGTTCACATATACCACTCAAACTTCAGGAGGTACATGTAAACCTCTCCCGAAAGCTCCCTTGCTACTTGACTACAGTCCCAAGACAGTGCTACAAAAAGATCTTAATAAGAATCATGTCAAGGAGTAAGACACTAAGCCTGCAGGGGTAAGAGAAAAGTCACTGTAACTTGCCATCAGGGTGCCTACTTATAAGAACACTGACTTGCCTTTTCTTTCACTAGCCTTCTGCTTTTGCAGACTTTGGGAGCAGACTGAAGAGATACTTGAGACCAGCAGAGTCAGTTCAGCTGCTTCTTTATAATATCTAAGGTAGATATCTGGACACTTGGGTTGGACCCTGATGATCTTTTTAAAATGTGGAGTGTTTAATTACTCTTTGTTCTTTGTTTTGGGCCTCAGATACTAATTTAAAGGAAAAAAAGTAACCCTCTTCTTATATCAGTGGCATTTATTTATATTTTGCTTGCATAACCCTTAGAAGATATTTGAAAAAAACTGAATACTCCTTCACACATTTTAAAGATGAATATTTAAAATTTTTCTCAAGTTAAAAAAGTTGCAAATGACTTCATTTCCAGATGTTATAAATGTTGATTTTAAAATTTTACAAGAAAAAGTTCAAACGTACATAAATAAGATAATGCACTATCTCTGCCCATCACCATATTCAACAATTTTTAAGATATTGCTACACTTACTTTATCTACCCTTGTCATTATTGTTACTGCCGAAGTATTTAAAGTGAATTCTGTGACCCCTGTCATCACACACCCCTATCTTCAGTATGCATTTCTAAAAAGCATAGACTTTTTATAAGGGAACTGTAACGTAACTCTTCTACCTGACAAAAATAATACTTCCATGATATCTGTTTCAGTATTCTAGTGCTGTGTGTGTAGTCAGCCTCCTAGATTATCTTGAATAATTGTCATCTTCTGGATTTCAAACTCTTGTATAATTCCCTCCCAAATTGTACCAAGAAAAATCTGTGTGACCAATAGCTTACAGCTGAAATGATGTTATGTCACTTCTGAGATTAGGGTTATTTTGTTTATTTGTTTGTTTTAAGAGACTCTGGCTTTCTTCCTGGGAGTTTGTGATATATACATTCTCCTCTTCTTGGGTCAATCACTCTAGGGAAAACAAACTGCTATGTTATCAGCTGACCTATGAGGAAGAACGAAAGCCTCTGGCAAACAGCTAGAAAGGAGGCCTGCCAACAAACCATGTGAGTGGGTTTAGAATCATATTCTTCAATCTCAGACAAGCTTTGAAATGACTGCAGCCCTGGCCAACAACTTGACTCCAATCTCATGAGAGACCTTGAGTAAAAAAACAGTCAGCTAAGCTGCTCCAGGACTCCAGCCCCTCATAAACTGTGAAATATGATATATTTTTATAGTTTTAAGATACTAAGTTTTAGGATAATCAATACACTGCATAGTACTACCCTAAAACTTAGTGGCTTAAAACAACAAGGATTTATTATTTTATGATTCTGGGGGAGTAACAGGGCTGTTCTGCTGATCTTGCCTTGGTTCATAATTGTGACTGCATTCAGTTGGCAAGTTGTCAGGGAGCTTGGATCAATTGGAACATCTGGAATTGCTAGGCCTTTCTTTTCAAATAGTCTTTAATCCTGGTACTTTACAACAGCATATCGATTTTAGGGCAGTATTCTAACTGATTGAAGGCAGAATTTTCAAGGCTCCCTCTTGAGACTTAGGCTCTAGCATTCACATATGGCACTTTTACTATGTACCATTGGTTAAAATAACTCATAAGCATAAGTCAAATTCAAGCAGTGGGAAAAAACATGCCACCTCTTGATAGCAGGAACTGTAATGTATTATGGCCATGTTTTGCAATCTACCCTAGTTCTCTCCTAGGGAAAATTATTTACATTCCTCGCTTGTGTAAATAGCTTATTTTTTCTCCCCAAATTCAAATTACATTATGACATTAGGCTCAAACTTAAAATCCTAATCTCATTATCTAAGTCCAATCTAAATGCAGATAAGTCTCATTAGGTGCAGTTCATCTGGTACCTCTCTTGACATTCGGGTCTTCTTGATTCAAAGAACTGTCATATAAAAAGACAAGTTATCGGCCCTCTTCACATATACCAAAGGTGAGGTAAGGACAGAAGAACTGCAATAGATACTCCAATTCAGCAAAGGGAGTTTCAGGAGTCATTTAGCAGTCACTGGTTTATTGAAATTCTGAGATACCATTGAGTATATGTCAGAGACTGCTTCTCTGAGAATAGGAATATTCCTTGATTAAGATCCAGTTCTATTTTCTGAGAACTGATCACAAATCCATTGTTTTCTGAGAGTCTTACCTTTACAGTTTGGGTTCTTTACTCTACCCTTTGTATTACATTCCTCATTTTATTGAAACTGGGAGGCCCAAACTTCACTTTTACGATGATCACTTATGTACCTAATCCTGAATTGTATCCCACATCTTTAAAAACAAACAAAAATAACTGGTTCATATTTACAGCAGACTAGCTTTTGCAGACTGTTTTCTCCATACAGTAAGTTGGAGTCCCAGGGCCTCTTTTATTTTTAAACTGCCTCTATTCATTTACGCCAAGATGATACAACTCCTTTAAACATGTTTAAGTGTTCTTCAACTCTGATTGAGATTCATTATAGGCCCCAAAAGGGACATCCATAATTTTTTTGAGGCAGATTTCTTTCTGCATTCTGAGATGTGTGTAAATGTGCTATAGAACAGCTCTTTTGTCTAGCTGAAAGTTTCTACTAGGTACTATCTTAAATATTCCAGAAGTCCCTACAGAAGTATTTAAAGTCATACCCATTATTTTTTCTTTGGTCCTAATTCTTGTTCCACAGAGAATGATTTTTTAATACTGACGCAAGAGGCTATAGATAAGAGGCAGTTTTACTCTTTAACAAAATATATGCTGGGCCTTTATGTTTATACTATATTCTTCTTATAGCTAGATAGTTATTTCTCTAGCTCATCTTTTATTTCCTGTCTGAATGTTTGTTTCCCTCCAAAATTCATAATTCTCAAGGTGATGATATTTAAAAGGTGGGGCCTTTGGTAGGTGACTAAGTCATGAGGGCGTTTTGCTTGTGAATGAAATTAATGCCCTTATAAAAGAGACCTCAGAGAAATGCCCTCCCTTCTGCCATGTTAGGAAATTAGAAGTTGCCAAATGTGAGAAACAGGCCAGGCAACAATTCTGTTCACCAGACAACAATTTTGCTGGCACCAAGACCATGGACTGCCCAACCCTCAAGGAACTGGGAGCAATACATTTCTGTTGTTTATAAATTGCCCAGTGTAATATATTTTGTTATAGAAGCCTGAATGGACTAAATTGCATACCTTGTCACGGATAACTAGAAAAAGACAAAAGATACTTGGTGTGTTCAACATTGTGCCTAAAGATGGCCTTAACCAGAGCCCTAAATTAGTTCATTTATGTATATTTTCTAGTTTTCAAGTTTACACAAATGACAATTTGCTAATTGTTACTATACAATATGAATTGCTCTTTGTCTCAGATTTCAATGAACAATTCTTCACTGCCTTTCCAATTTCACTAGCTAATTAACATTACTCAAGACTTTGCTAACAAATACCTCACTGTTTTTCTAGACTTTCTTTGCTGCCTGGTTCCATCGACAATGCCACAACTTTCAGAGTTTTATTATAATAGTACCGCGTTTCTACATATACATTTCTGTATAAGTTATCTATTGCTAAATAATAAGCCACCTTAAAACTTACTGGTTTAAAATTGCAATTTATGTGGCCTACATAATAATTAGGACCTAGAACATTTCCATTACCCCAAAAGATATCCTTATGTCTTTTGCCAGTCCGTCCTTACCTCTGGCCCTCCACTGACCTGCAGTCTAACCCCATAGAGTGGATGTATGTTTCCTCAAGTTTCATGCACATAAGATCATGTACTATATATTACTCTTTTGTGTCTGGTGTATTTTGCACAGTATCGTGATTTTGAAATTCACTTTCTTTTATGTTCAAGAAGTCTGTTGAACACAAAACAAGATAAATACTAATGAATCCACATCTAGGTGCTTTAAAACTGATGAAAACCAAAGAGAAACAGGAAATCTTAAATGTGTCCAGATGAAAATAAAGAAAAATTCCTTCCAAAAGAAGAACAATTAGATGACAGCTGAATTCTCAACAAAAACAATGGAACTTTGGAATTATACATAGTGTAAATAAATAATTAGAAAATTTTCATATGTTTAGAATTAAGAAATAAAATTATAAATAATTCAAGGGTAAAAATAACACTGAGTGTGAACTAATAACACTTTGAGCTGAATGAGAAATAATTATTAATATATCAAAAATTTTATGATGCAGCCACAGCTGTCTTTAAGAAAATTGATAGTAGTAATGTCAGTCGAAAATGTGGAATAAAGACTACTCACTACCTATTTTTCCATAAAACCAACAAGAGCATTATCACATATTGTAAAATAAACTTTTTGAGAATTCTGGAAATTAACCAAATACTTGCAACACTCAAGGAATTTTATTTTGTTTAATTTTGAAAATAGCTGAATCTCAATAAGAACACGAAGAGTGTATTCCTGTCATTAAGCAACACACGGCTGTATTAAGAGATATTGGCCTTAATATCTTCTTCTTTTCTTCTTCTCCTTTTTTTTTTTTTTTTTTTGGTAGTTTCATTGTCTGGCTTTGGTATTAGGGTAATGCTGTCCTTGTAAAATGAATTTGGAAATATTTTCTTCTCTTCAACTTTTTGGGAAGAATTTGAGAAGAATTGGTATTTGATCCTTAAGTGCTTTACAGAATTCAGCAATGATGCCATCAAGTCCTGGACTTTTATTTGATGGGAACCTTTATATCTTATTTATTTATTTATTTATTGGCATTTTTTTCACCTTTAAATTTTTTATTTTAAAATTGTGGTGTGCAATTCAAGGTTAGGTATACAAATATTCATTGTGCAGATCCCCTTGTTGATGAGTTGTGCTCCCCCTTCCCCATGTGCATATGTACCACATTTTTTAATCCAGTCCTCTTTTGATGGGCAGCATAGTTGGTTCCATGTTCTTGCTACTGTGAATGATGCTGTGATAAACATACGTGTGAAGGTATCTTTTTTATAGAGTGATTTGAGTTCTTCCGGGTATATTCCCAGTAGGGGGATTGAGGGGTCATATGGAAGGTCAATTTTTAGAACATCTAGGAATAGCCACACTGATTTCCACAGAGGCTGTACTAGTTTACACTCCCACCAACAGTGTAGAAGTGGGATTCTTTTTATTATGTATTCAATCTCTTTACTTGCAATTGTTCTGTTCAGATTTTATATTTCTTCATAATTCAATCTTGGTAGGTGGTATGCATCAAGGAGTTTATTTCTTCTAGGTTACCTAATTTGTTAAGAAATAATTGAGAACATTATTCTTGTATTTTAAAAAATATTTCTGTTGTGTCAGTTGTAATGGCTTCTTTTTATTTCTGATTTTTTTTGAGTTCTCTCTTTTTTTATTAGTCTACATAAAGGTTTGTCAATATAGTTTATCTTTACAAAAAAATAAATACTAGCTTTGTTGATATTTTCTACTTTTTGGTCTTTATTTCTCTGATATTTATTATTTCTTTCCTTCTACTAACTTTAGGCTTAGTTTGTTCTTATTTTCCTGGTTTCTTGAGGTGTAGAATTAGGTTGATTATTTGAAATCCTTCTTCTTTTTTGATGTAGGTATTTACTGTTGTAAACTTCCCTCCTAGGACTGTTTTTTTGCTGTATTCTCCTTCTTCTCAGCTTGGAGAACTCCCCTTTTCATTTCTTGTCAGACAGGTCTGGTGGTGATGAACTTTCTCAATTTTTATTTTTCTGGGAAACTCTGTATCTCTCCTTAATTTCTGAAGGACAGAATTGTGGAGTACAATATTAGTGGGGAGATTTTTTTTCCCTTCAGACTGTTACACATATTGTCCTACTCTCCCCCAGCCTGAATTGTTGCTGCTGAGATGTCTGATGCTAAATGTACTCAGACTTTCTTGTATGTTACTTACTTGCTTCGTGTTTCTTGCTGCTTTTGGGATTCTCTCATTGTATTTAATCTTTGACAGTTTGATAAATCTCAGGGTAGTTTTATTTGGATTGAATCTGATTGGAGACCTTTAACCTTCCTGTATCTGGATATTCAAGGTTTAGAAAGTTTTCTATTTCTTCACATGGACTTTTTAGCCTTTATCTTTATCTTCTATCATATAACTCCTATTACTTAAAAATTTGCTTTTAAAAAATGTTGCCCATGTATCCTGTAAGCTTTCTTTATTTCTTTCCTATCCTTTTTCCTCCTCTAGCTGTATATTTTCAAATAACCTCTCTTTCAGTTCAGATTGTTTCTTCTGCTTAATTCTGCTTTGATGTTTTCTGTTGTATTTTTTGTTCATGATATTATTTAGCATCAAAATTTCAGTTTGATTTTTATTATTAAGCTTTCAATCTCTTTGTTCAATTTCTTATTATGGTCATTTATTTTGTTGTTTTTTATATCTGTATTTTTTTGAAGTTTGCTGAACTTACTTCTTTTTTTGAATCAGAGTCTTTGTCACCTGGGCTGGAGTGCAGTGGCATGTTCACATCTCACTACAGATTCAGCCTCCTGGGCTCAGGTTGTCCTTCTGTCTCAGCCTCCTGAGTAGCTGGGACTACAGGCATGTACCACCATGCCTGGATACTTTAAAAAAAATTTGTAGAGATGAGGTCTTATTATGTTGCCCAAGCTGGTCTGAAAATCCCGTACTCAAGCAGTCCTCTTACCTCAGCCTCCCTGACTGCTGGTATTATAGGCATGAGCCACTGTGGCCTACCTGAATTTTCATTAGATAGTTATTTTATTTCATTGTAGGCTGTCCATATCTCCCATTTTAGAGTCAGTCCTTGGCACTTTATCTTGTCTGTTTGGTGATGTCACATTTTCCTGATTCCTCTTGATCAGTGTGGCAGTGCAACGATGTCTGTGCATAAGAAAAAGTAGATACTTATTCCAGTCTTTGCAGACTGACTTTGTTTGGGGAAGCCTTCAGTGGTCAGCTGGTACAGAGATTCTGGATGGGCTATCTGACATTTTACCTAAGTTTGGAGCCATTGTGGTCAGTAAAGCATTGAGTCATGCCTGAAGCCTGAGGCTGCTGTAGACGGCACAGAACTGGAACATGTCCAAAGTTCGGGGCCTTTGCAGCAGCACAGTGTTTGGGTTTGCCAGAAGCCCAAGGCTGCTGGGGCCTGTGCAGTACTGGATGCACTAGAATCTTGGGGCCTGCTGTGGCCAGTGTAACACTGACACAAACTTGAAACCCACAGTTACTGAGGTCTGGCTGCTGCTGAAGGCTATTCAGAACTTGGGGTCACATCGGTCAGCCCAGTGACTGTGTAGACCAGTGATTGAGTTCACTTTGAAGATTCTTGTGAATAAATCATTATATATATTTGTAAGTGTACCTTTGGGATAAATTCTTAGAATTGTGATTGGTGGGTTATTCATAATTTTTCTAAATGCTGCTAAATCATTCTTCATTACAATTCTATCATTTTGCTTTTCTATCAGCTATGCAGGAGAAGGCCTATTTTTCTAGATTTTTACCAACCCTTCTAAATATGCTGACCAACACTAGGTGTTTGCCGATCTGATATGGGAAAATTATATTTCAATATAGCCATTATTTGCATTTGTCTTGTTATGTATGAAATTGAGCATCTTTTTATATGTTTAAGGGCCATTTCTTATCCTTCTAGGAATTGCCTGTTAGTATTTTTTATTCACTTTTCTGTTATGTTGTTGATCTTTTCTTCTTAATGATTAGAATTTATTTATAAGGTATATATTGCACAGTTTGTGATAAAATAGGTGACTATTTTATAGTTTTTATTTGTACTTTTGTTTTTTTTATGGAACTTTTCATTGCTGATAACAAGTTTTTTCTTATTTCCAGATAATATTAAAATGCATCTGTATTTACTTTTGTATTTGTATGGCTTCACTATTTTTACATTTAAATATCTGATCAATTTGGAAATTATCCTTCTGGATTAAGCAATGTATAGATCGAATTTTGTCCTTGTCCAAATGGGTAAACAGTGATCTAAACAAAATTTATTTTAAAGTTCACCTTTCTCTCATTAATTTGATATATCCCATTCTCTGTCATTCTTTCAGTCTTTCTCTCTTTCTCCATCTATCAATACATATCCAAATATGTCATGTACACACACATTACTAGTCTGCTTTTGGACTCTATATGCTCCATTTTCTATCTATTAATATAAAAATACAATACTTTTTAATTATAAATAATTTATATTACATTTTATTTCCTGGCATGGCTAGCACCTCTCCAACACTCTTTTCCCTACATACTTATACTGCTTTTCTTTTTATGTATTTCTTGGATACCCTTGCTTATTTCATATGTATTCTATAATCAATATGTCTAGCTCTTTAAAATCTCGGTGTTTTTATTGGGATATCATTATATTTATAAATTAAATTGAATTAAAATTTTTTGGTGGTAAAAACATAACACAAAAGTTACCATCTTAACTAAATTTAATGTACAGTATATGCTAATTATGTGCAAATTGTTGTGCAACAGATCTCAGGAACTTTTTCATTTTGCAAAACTAAAACTCCATAGCCATTGAACTACAGCTCCACTTTTCCCTGTCTCCATAGTCCTTGGCAACTACCATTTTACTATCTCTTCCTAAGTGTTTGACTATTCCTATTCCTAAGTGTTTGACTACTCTTGCATTCCTGGACACATTCCACTTGGTCATGGTAAATATCATCTTAATATGCTGCTAGATTAAGTTGGCTAATATTTTGTGAATATTTTTGCTTCTGTATTCATTGGAGATTATTGGTCTGTAGTTTTCTTGTAATGTCTTGTGTGGTTTTGCTATAAATGTAATGCTGGCCTGACATAATATATTAAGATGTATTCACTCTTTTTTTTCTTTGAACTTATGCTTTTAATTTTCTTTTTATTTTATTTTTAAATTGTAGAGTATGATTCAGGGTTAGGTATACAAATATTCATTGTTCAGGTACCCTTGTTGATGAGGTGTGCCCCCCCCAGGCAGATCTTGACTACTGTCAATCCCACCTCCCTGCTCCCCCTACCCTTAGCAGTTTCCTGTCACTCTTCTACTTTTGTGAGAGTTTGAGAAGAATTGGTATTAATTCTTTTTTATATGTTTGGTTGAATTTACCAGCAAAGCTATCTGGTCTTGGATTTTTCTGTCTTGGGAAGTTTTTGATTATTGATTCAATCACTTTACTTACTACAGATGTATTCAGATTATTCTATGATATGTTAATTGATACAAGTTTACAAATATGCAAGTTAAGAAGAATATGTATGTTCTTTTTCCTTTGGCAGTAATTTTTAACATCATTGGGGGGTCACAAGTTATTTGAGAATTTATGAAAGCTGTTGATCGTTTCTCACTAAAATGTATATAACTGTATACTCAAAACTTTGCAACTCTTCTCAATCTGGCCTCAATTTACCTTTCCAGCCTTATATCTTGCAAATTATTATCACTATCTTTAGCTCTTATCACCTTTCTCTGTAACATGTATACAACCGCTAATCACAATTTTTAGGAACAAACAATAGCACCATAGTTGTGCAGAATCTTTATTCTATCTAGTATGATCTCTCCATTATGTTCCCATATGCTTAGCTGTGAAGATGCAGGTAATACTTTTCATTGGTGAAACCTTCCTTGATTTACTCACTCAGTTCTCTAGCTTTGAACTCCTTTAGTACATTGCATATATAGTCTTCCACTATAAAATAGATTGAATTATGATAATTATATGTCTTTTCCTTTTTACCTTTTTTTATATTTCAACTTGGAACTTCTAAAGGTATGCACCATGTCTTATCTGATTTTTTTTTTTTTTTGGCCAGGTCTTTTAATTTTCTTTCTTTTTTTAATTTTAATAATGTGGGGTACAGTTCAGTATTTAGTACATAAGTGGTCATTGTACAGGTAAGGTTTGGGTTTCCCTTTGTTCCCACTTCATCTGGTTTTAGATCAGGAACCCTTATTGATGTTATAGGCCCCTCTCACCCCACTTCCCCAGCAGTTTCCTGCTACTGCCAATCCCTTTCTTAAAGTATTTTGATAAATGTTCAGGTTCTACTTATGAGTGAGAACATGTGATACTTGGCTCTTTGTTTGTGATAGAGCACTGAGTGATTTTTTTCTTTAAAAGGTTAGTAGAATGCATAAACAAATGAACTCTTAATTGATTGGGTGACTAATGGAAGTAACTAATAATAGAGCTTCATAAATGAATGCGCTGCTTGTATCTGGCAGGTGTTGTTGGATGTACTAAACATACAGTATGAGTTTATTTTTTCCTTCTTCCCACTCTAGCTTTGATCTCCGCACATTAGACTTCTAATTAAGCAATCACCATTAACATAAAATATTTCGTTATATTCCAGCAGCAAAGAACAATAAGAATTTTCTGTATTTATATTGAAATTTAGGAGGAATTATTCCATGGTATAGAGTTATTATAATAAAAAGAAAGTGATATCACTGAAGTTGAAAACGTGTTACTAAAAATATTTGACTATGTAGGTTTATATGGCACATTGTGCGATATTAAGGGCATGTAGAACAAAATTAATTCAGTTGAAAGTAACTTTAAAATAATTCATTTCTTCATTTATAGCTCATGAGTCTTATGAAGGAGACACATAATCTCCAGAAATGTATCACAGTTCTCTTTGATCTTTACCTATAGACTTTTCTCACATCTCAGTTATTCTCACATTGATTATCTCTCAGCTCCCCCACTCTGTGAAAATTTCTTCCAGCCTTAAGCCTTAAATACCAGTCATAATTTTCCATTGTTATTGATTCTACATTGTTAAAAATCTTTTTGGCAAGATTGGATGTTTCTTTGAGGCTAGGAAATTGAAGAGACAAAAGCATATTCTTCTTCTGAAAGGGACTGTTGGAGAGAAAACCTGTGAATAATAAAAAAGTAATAATTTTTAACTTGTCATATTATGAATTTGTTTTGTCATATAACCTCTGCTTCATTTCCTCATCTGTACATACTTACAAGTCTATGTGTAAATGTAAAATTTTAAAAACTCTGTAAGTCTTTTAAGGGTATTGCACAAATGCAAGCTTTTTAAAAAAATACAGAATGATCTAAGATCAAAAACAAGTGCTTTAATACAATTTTTATATAAAATAGTTTCAATTTTTAATGACTAGAAGTATTAGTCATGGTGAATTTTGTATATAATGGCTGGTTTGGGAATTTTCTTTTTGAAATATAAAAGCTAGAATTAAAATCTTGATTTCTTTATTACTTGTTCAGCATTTATTTCCTATTTGACTTTCAAAAATATGAAAACTTTTAACAATCTTCTGTGATTAATTTTAAAGCACTCTTTAGATTTCCTACTGAGAGTAAGTTAAAACATTTTTATTTGTCTTTCATAGAATCTCTAATGGTATATAGCTCTTTTTAAACTTCTTTATGTTTTTCTGAGATTTGGTGCCATCATGAGAATTGGGTATTTTATTATTCAAGATCCTGAAAATGATTCTCAAAGTATTAGTCAACTGAGAATGGTATACTTCAAAGAATACAAATTTGATTACATTTGAAACTAGCCAAATAAAATTAAACATAATCTGAGCCCCTGAAAAATATCCAGAATTGTACATACACCCAATGCTGTAAATCAGCAAAGACAGGAAACTCGAGAAGAGCAGATGTAGGCCGAAAGAATTGAGTTTATTTTGTATGTGCTGTGTTTGAGCTCCTTGTGTCAATCCAAATGGAGAGAACTGGGACTCAGACATAGTATTGAAAATTACCAGCTAACTGGCAGAAATTTAAGCAATAAACAAAGTTAAATCATCCAAAGGATCAATCATCTAGAGGAATTTTAGCATTTCAGGGTATATTGTATATAAATATAGGGAAATGAGACTGTAAAAAGATTGTAAAGAGCAGTCAGAGATAGGGAAAAAATCTGTAGAAGTATGGAATGGGAATATTTCCAGTAATCAAAGAGTAATCAATTGTGTCAAATGCCACAAAACAATTGCTAAGAAAATAAATGAAATATGGTAGTCTGGGTAGTCTATGCACATACTATTTCCCCAACCCTCCCCCTCCATAAAGGAAATAAATGGTCTGATATGACTTTTCTTGGTAGCTTCATGGTGGAATTGAAGGACCATTGTTTTTTCTAATAACATCTTACAAAGTACTTTCATAATCCCTTCTTAATTCATACACAACTTTGAAAACACATTTATTTGTCTGTAAAGGATCCATTTTATTTTATTTTCTTGGTTATTGGAATGACACTTTCTTTCTTTAATCTTTTGGTGTATTTTTCCATTTTCAATAATCAATAGACTTGCTGAGAAATCTTATCTACATAGTCTCTTAGAACCCTACTGTGTAATACCTCTGGGCCAGAAGCTGTACATTTGTTTAGAAAAAAAGAAATGCTCTTTTATGTTTTTTTCCACTTGTCTTGGACCTCTATTTTTCCTTCCTAATAATCTTTTTGCCAATTTTATAAGATTATTCCCTTTCACTAAAGACCATAACCAAAATAGTTTGCAATTTATCAGTAGAATAATACCACTGGGTTTCAAAATTCTAAAGGTAAAACATATTGAATATCCATGTTCTATTATCTATAACAGGAATGTGCACCTAATTCCCTTCAAATTACATTGAAACTTTGCCACATCATATTTTCAGACAGCAGGCTTTTATGATTTTGGTTAAGGAAATTAAATCTTTCAGCATTCCCTTAAATTATAGAGTAGGTGACATTGCCTATGCTGGTTTAGCTAGAACTAGAATTATGAAGCATTTTAATTATAGATATGAATAGTACTCAAGTTAGAAATGTATTAATCTTAGAAGAATAGAAAATAGAAGAGCAGATGGCAGCTTTACCTATTAGTCTAAAGAAACAACATTATTTTAAGACAAATTGTCAGATTAATACAGATTTCACAGCTGTGAAAAAGAAGAGAAGCCAGTAGCTTTCTTGCTACTTCCTTAACAAGAGACTCTAGTTGCTACTTCTGAGAACACATTCCCTGTTTCATACTCCACTGCGTATACCAGAAAAACCGTCTCTTTACATGCCAGAACTTTCTTCCGTTTCAGGAGTCTCAATTCATATTTCTGGTTTCTCCTTTTAAAAGTGTTGGCTTGATAAAATTTCCAAGATTCTTTCCCCTTGCTAAGTCAATACCTCCTTATCACTCTTCTCCTCTTCCTTCCCTCTTCCCTTACATACTATTGCTCGAGAAAATGACCACAAAGAGATCCAGCTAGATGAGTCTCCCTTCAGACACACAGCTCTTTTTAAAGGGCATCTTTCTCATTAGTAATTCAGGAGTTAATCCCCTACCAAACAACCCTTTAACCAATTTGGAAGCACTGTTTTTAAAATATTGTAGTAAAAATGTGTAACAGGGTATTTATATTTCACAATTTCAAACATTTCAGAGATTCTTTTGCTCTCTGAGCAGATGTCACACTATCAAAGTTTTTGTCTGTTTGACCTCTTAGTTAAGCTGGTGCTATGTCTTGCAGAGAAAAGGGACAAAGGTAAAAATTTTGCTGATCCTCTGTGAGGAGTGAGAGGCAATCCCCTGATAGAAATAGGAAGCCTGGAACCTGGAATAAGATGGGTCAGAGTTTGTCTTTAATGCTTTGCCTCCTTCCTTGTACCTTCTCCTCACCCTTTCTCTCCACTCAGGCTCTATTTTAAAAACAGCAATTTTTAAAATAGTGGGAATACCTCATATATGTTGTTATTGGATACACCTATACTTTTTCTCTTATAAGCAGAACAACAGAGTGACTGTAAGAAAAAAAAAACTGATTGTGAAATCATAAAAGATGAGATGTGATGGAGTTGAGGTGGAACAGAGTCATAGGAAAAGGAAGGGGAGGGAGGAAATTTGATTTGATTCAATGGATGAGGAAAATTTGTTGTAGGCTATTGAGGAAGGGATACATGTAAAAATGACATTAGGCAGTATTGAAATACACTAAACTGGGGAACCTGATAGAAGACTGCTAGAATATATATACAGGGGACAACAGCCTGACTGAAGAATGCAGCTGGGGAAATAAAGTTTGGGGGACAAAGCAAATAGGAGAATCTCCCACTGAGGGGCAGATAAAAAGACATGAATTATTATTTCAGACACTTGATTCTAACACACCTCACAGACTCTGACATGAATGAGGCAGTCTCCTGCAGACATTGTCTGGTCTCTTCTGTTTCCTCTTGCTGCCCTAAATTCTTTCAGTGTTATCTTTTGTATCCCCACTTGAAGGCTTCTGGGGAAGGTAAAGGAGGAAGTGACTCCTTCTTCCCCCATTGCCAATTTCAATGGGCTGCCCCATGTGTTACCAGTCAGCCTGACCCTGTTATTTCCTGCACATGGAGTGGCAAATAGATCAGTCAGCTAATATAGGTCAAATGGTATTATGTCTAGCTTTGGGGCAAAATCACATTGTCCCTGGTACCCAGGAGCTAAGGTCTGATTAATGGCTTCTGTATTTAGTGCAGGCCCGTGGGAATGAAGAGGATTTGAAGGGCAGTAAATCTACTGTGAATTTGGGCTCTGAGATGTACATTTTACTACTTTTTCATTTTTTTTTATTATGGGATTTTTCAAATTTTTTTCCTTTTATTTTGTTGTTTTATATAGAGGGGAGATATGTATACAGCCAGAAAGCCAGCATCATAACACAGTATATAAACAACATCATTGAGAGCCCTGTTATCACAAAGCAGCATCAGAGAGGAATTTTAAAAGTTGGAGGAACTATTTTAAGTCGTATTTATATTTGACTTTCTGTCTTCAAAGGGCTAAACAGGTTATGATTCATATATAGGCAGGTGCCTCATTTTGAGCTGCATGTATCACATAGCCACTGGGTCAGAATGCATGTTTAATGATGAGACTCATGAATGAAGTTAAGCCCTGACAAAGGCAATCAATTTGCGTAGAACTTCTTTCTTTTTGTCATTGTAATTCCCTGGGGTCTGTTAGCAACGAAGAGAGGAATTTCTGCTACCTGTCTCTTCCAGGATGCTCTGATATAGCTTTAAAACAGAATTCTCAATTTTGTGGGAACAAAAGTACCAAATAAATATGTTTAAGTTTTTATCGGACACCTAGAAGAATGAGGAACTATATGTAGAATATAGTCCACAAACTTAATTCTTCCCCTCAACAAGCACAAAAGAGAAACAGCCAAAGACCACTGTTAAACACACAAGATAAATTGATATGAAATGTAGGTTGGTGAGAAGATAACAAATCTGAGATCAGCTCCTTCAGTTCTACCATTGAAATATACTTTGTATTTTATCCTTCCTTTTAATTCATATTGTTACTGTGCTTGTATAGGCCAAGAAGAAAAGTTTTAATTTATTATCGTAGGCAATGAACTTCAGATTAAAAGTGACAGAAGCCAATTCAAACTAGTCTAAGCAAAAATGAGGACCATTATTACAAGAAACCAAGGTCAAGGATGTATCCCAGACTTTTGATAAATGGAAATCAAGAATGAGCATACTATCAGGAATCAAAGTAGTTTTCATTGTACTCAGTCTCAGGTCACTCTCTTGAACCATCTTGTCATGTCTTGTAGGTTTTTTTAAAAATTCTCTTTATGTGCCTGTTTATACTCTCTTTGCAGACTTCTGTTTTCTCCATCTTCTTTCATAAGATAGCCAGTCAACTGGTTCTAGGCCAGCATATTTTTAGTTCAAGCAATCAGTCAAGACAAATATCTCTGAATACCAATTTCAAATACTCAAAGAGAGTAACTGATTGCTCTAGCCTGGGTCATGTGTCCATCTTTGATCAGTTGCTATGATTATGTGTGGGGAGGATAACGTCACATAGTGCAAATTGCAAAGAATCCTCTCCCTATGTGGGAGATAGTTCTCAGAGTAGAAAGGTCAAAATCCCTTGAGATGCCTGCTACAAAAATATTGAGAGGAGAATGCCATTTTAATCATTCAGTAAAGATAACACAGTGAAAATGGTGTTGGAGGGACAGAATATTGAAGTGATAACGATGTATATTTTTGGGTAATGTTATTATTTTAAAAGTTTTTAAAATTAAAAACTTGAAAACATGAGCAAAAATGTGTAAACTGATAAAATGCCATCATTGCCAGGCTCGGTGGCTCAGTCTGTAATGCCACGTCTTTGGGAGGCTGAGGTGAGAGTAGATTGCCTGAGCCCGCGGGTTCAAGACCCGCCTGGGCAGGCAAGACCTCATCTCTACAATAAAAAAAAAAAAAAAAAATTAGTCGGGCGTGGTAGCGTGTGCCTGTAATTCCGGCTACTCGGAAGGCTGAGGCGAAAGGATCGCTGGAGCCCAGCAGGTCGAGGCTGCGGTGGCCAAGAGCGGCCACTGCACTCCAGTCTGGGCTACAGAGTGAGACTTCAACTCAAAAACAAACAAACAAAAAAAGCCATCATTTTTGGAAATGCATAAAATAATAAATAAAAGTTCTTTCTATATCTTTAATACATCCCCTTTACCAATTCATACACACACACATACTCACACATTCATGTGTGCATTGCATAAAATATTGACTAGTAGTTTTATGCATAATCTATCATACTGTTTCCTATGTAAAGGTGCCTTCTATAGAGCATATTTACTGAATTTGCCCCTTTCCTCCTTTATTCACAGTCACTCTTGGTATTTTATTGCATGGACAAACCGATCCCAACTACACAGACATTTAGGAAGAGATTTATGTTATGGAGGGATTGGGGAAGAGATAAGAGCCTGGAATGAATACAAAGCATGTTCTGATAAAGGCAAATAACCCTGGCCACTGAAAACTTTGGAAGATGCTACCTTTCCCATTGCTTATGCCCATTTTTGTCAGGATATCAACTGCTGTGGATTTTATAAAAGGGCAATTTTGCCTGTAAATATACAGAGCCTTATATGAAGACAAGATTAATTTTTGACTGGCTTAGACTTTTTCTTAGAAATTTTGACTGTTTTTGATTAGATAATAGGTTAAGGGGGAAAATAATGTATAGCCTCTAATGAAGAGGTGAAAATAGAGGAGATTAGGAGGTACTTTCCATGGGATAGCTCAACATTGTAGAAAGAGCTGGAATCATACAGATCTGATTTCAGATCTTGCCTTCACAGACTAATTCTGTGAACTTTTGCTAAAATTTTATCTGGGGTTTAGTTTTATTCTATAAAATAAGAATATCAATACTCCAATACCTACTTGGCAGCTTTGTCTTAAGGTACCAAAAGAAACCTGTCACTTTGTAGGTGCTCAGGAATGTATAGCTATTGTTTATGCATTATTTCCTTATTTGCCATCAATTTATTAGGTTTTCTTTAATATTATTATGCTGTATATATTGTTGCTTTATGTAAAGTCTTTGATTATGTTAATGGCTATGCTTAAGGACTCTTTCTTGAAGTCCTAATCTTAAAAATTTTACCATTTCTACCATTAACCAAAATAAGGAAACATTTCAAATCTCTTATGGAACAGAATATCAGAGCAGGGAGGACTTTTAAAGATTATAAGGTTCAAACTATTTATTTTGTACAGATAATAGTGAGATCAAGAAAGGGAAACTGATCTGTCCAAAGATAGAAGTGTCAGATCAACTGCTTTTTTTTGAAGCACTCCCTTCTCTAGATTGCATAACACCACACTCACCTGGATCTTCTCTTAGCTCCTTTTCAATTTCATTTACCGGTTTATTTTCCTTTGTCTTGCCCTTAAATGCTGATGTTTCTCAAGGCCCTTTTCTAGGCTTTTTCTTTTTTCAGCCTATACAACTTTCTTTGGTAATGTTACCTACATTGCTATCCTTCTGCTAATGACTTCCATATATATCTTTTAAGTTCTGAACTTTCTCTTGTTGTCTAAACGTCTACCTTACATCTCTATTTCAGTGTTCCAGATATCTGAAAATCAACATGTCCAATAATCAATGAATCATTTCCTTTTCTGGGCCACCCCCAAAAAACTATTCTTCTTTCTATGTACCTTATTTTAGTACGTGACACCACCATTAATCCAACTGACCCAGCCAGAAACCTGGCAATCATTCTTGACCTCTTCTCCCTTACCTCCTCCCCAGCTCCTCTTTCAATTTGCCAGCGAGATCTATGAAGACAAGTCCAGGCCATTAATCATCTCTTGCCTGTAACATTGCAATCAACTACTAGTTAATTTCTTTGTATATAAGATTAGACTTCCCCCATACATTCTCTATACTCTGGCCAGACATATCTCTTTAAATATATAAAGATAACGGTCACTTATCTGCTTAAAATCATTCATTAACACTTGCTTTTCTCATGACAAACCCTCAGTTCCTTAAATGGCTTAAAAGTCTTGCACATTCCACTCTTAATTACCTTTCCAGCTTTTTATTTTTTTGAATCAGAGTTTCACTCTGTTGCCCAGTCTGGAGTGCAGTGGCACAATCACGGCTCACCACAGCCTCAACCTCCTGGACTCAGGCAATCCTTCTTCCTCAGCCTCCTAAGTTGCTGGGACTACAGACACATGACACCATGTCCAGGTAATTTTTTTTGAGTTTTTGTTTTTGATTTTGTAGAGGTAAGGTCTCGCGATGTTGCTCAGGCTGGTCTCAAACTACTAGACTCAAGTGATCTTTCCACCTCAGCCTCCCAGAGTACTGGTGTTATAGGCATAAGCCACTGAGCCTGCCCCCTTTTCCAGTTTTTTATCCCTTCTCCATCCCGTTCCATGCATTCTATGCTTAATTGAAACTTGTTATTTGTGTAGCACAAGGCACAGTGTCTGGCACATATAATGAGTTCAATAAATGTTTGCTGACTAAGTGAACAAACTAGGTATTATGTATATGTATCCTGATACTAAGTTCGGAGCATTTTTGCCATATTATTCTGCTGGTTATACACTGCAGACTTAAGATTTTATATTTTTCCCTTCCTACTCTACCCTGTGTCCATGTTGCTGCTTTCTAATTAGCATGCTTCAACACAGACACAGTTCTCTACTTTCTAGTCTTCAGTTCAAGGTTCACTAGTCTTCATTTATCAGTTTTAATCAAACAGTGAAAGGTGAGCCTAAGTTCAGGTAATAAAACAGGGTCATTTCTTTGATTGAATCATATCATTCTACATTATTTTCTATGTCTCGTGATTTAACTTCCCCTGAAGCTTACATTTTTGAAGCCGAAATAAGATCATTTTAATCTGAGCAAATCCATGACTCAAATTGCCTCAGCCCATTTGTGATCCTGGGAAAATCTTGGTGAGAACTGTCTTCTGAATTGGAGTTCAGGAATTTCTGCACCTAGTATCCAGCTTCTATTATTGCCTTTGAGACTTGCCATTAAGAACCTATGTGAGAATTAATGACTTCTTTCTTTCTCTTGTAGGAGCTTAATGATCTTGCAAATTATTGACTGATTGCATATTATTAAACTATTTTACAGGTTGAAAATGTAAAATGAAAGTGACTTTTAAAAGGCATTCCTTTTTTCTTTTCTTCACAGCTCATGACCATGACTAGCAATCATGAATATATGTAACAATGCAGACTGCTCACTGGACTGCACTTGGCTCTATCTCCCTCCGTCACCTCTGGCTTTCTTTTTCTCCCTCTCCCCACTTTTATATAGCATCTTCACCCACCCCCAATCTCCCCCCCACATATCGCTTCCTGCTGCTTTGTCTTTTTCTCCCTGCTGTTTCTTAATATGTTGAATGGTGTGTGTGTGTGTGTGTGTGTGTGTGTGTGTGTGTGTGTGTGTGTGTGTGTGTGTGTGTGTTGGGGGGAAGTGGAAAAGTAGTGAGAATAACAGTGCCTTCGACCTATAGAAATTTGCAAGCTAAGATAGAGGTCACATAAATCCAGCATTATCGGAATTGTAAGAAAGCTTAGAGAAAATTTTGATTCTCACATGGGGCAACTGAGGCTCAGAAAAGTGAAGTGGCTTGCATAACCCAAAGTTAACCTGTCACAGTCTAACATACAGAAGGCACAGCAAATGTGGTCAGTTAATGTGGTGAATGTATCCTTTTAGTTCAAGGGACTTTTCTGTGTGAGAGAGTGAGATGATTACATGATTTTAAAATGTGTCAACAGTTATTACAGTTCCATTTCAAAGTTTGCGTTGAGAAAGGAGTGTAGTAAAATTTCTTCACTCTTTGTACTTCTGTTAAAATGTCCATAGTTACCTTACATTTGCCTTGATACCACATAAACTCTGCTACAAATGGCAACTATTACTCTGCATTTCCTGGAGAGGGCCCTGGACTTTATAGAAGATGCTGCATACATCTGAACAATGAAGGAATAAATATATGAGTAAAGTGACTCTGCATCCTGTTTTTTTACTAAGACTAGTTTATGCCTGCTGAGTGATCATTTCCTCTTTCACTATCAATAGTGTCCCAATTTGGACAAAAAACTATTATATGCTCATCCTATGTATAAGCCACATGGAATGAGAAACAGAATCTTTATTTTCAACTTCTTTAATACTCTGGAACAGGTTACATCTGTAATTAGTGTGCAGAATACTAAGAAACAATTTATTATTAGTTCTCATAATCATAATGCATTTTATGCATATATAATCCCTCATCATCCCTCAGAGTGCTTTGTGAAGTCTCAGATTTTTGTAACATTTGTGATATTACTCCCAAATTACCGATGACATCTGTAACAGAGAGGTTAAATGATCTGTGCAAGGTCACACATCAATTTAGATGGTAACAAACCTGGAAACATCATGGGCACTGTAATTAACATTGTAATAGTCTTTCTACTTGCAGAGTTATTTCTTATAACTGTATGAGCTAGGTCAGTTTTGCTTTCAATGAATGAAAAGACTAAATATATATATTTTTATCATTTATTTTATTTTAATTTTAGAGCTGTGGGGTGCAAGTGAGAGTTTGCAACATAAGTTGGCTGCATGCAGGTGAAGTTTGGGCTTCTAACTGGCCCTCTTGCTCCCTGGTAGTGGATCAGGTACCCATTGTGATGCCACATGACCCCTTCCTCCTCCCTCCCTCCTTCCCCTAGCAGTGCTCCATGACTGCTGATCCCACCCTTGTACTAATATGACTAGTATTCAGGGCCTGCTTATGAGTGGGAATATGGTGTTCAGTTCTTTGTTCCTGTGATAGTTCACTTAGTATGATGGTTTTCAACTGCATCCAAGTTGCTGCGAAGGCCATAATTTTGCTCTTCTTTTTGGCTGAATAATATTTCATCATGTATATACACCACATTTTATTTATCCAATCCACTTTCGATGGGTATCTGAATTGGTTGCTTGTTTTTGCTATTGTAAATAGCGTGTCAATAAACATGTGTGTGCAGGTATCTTTTTTGCAGAATGATTTATGTTCCTCTGGATATAGTCCCAGGAGAGGGACTGCTGGATCATATAGAAGCTCAATTTTTAGTTCTTTGAGAAATCTTTACACTGTTTTCCATAGACTAGCTTACATTGCCACCAACAGTGTAGTGGCATTCCTTTTTCTCCACACTCATGCCAACACCTGTTGTTTTTTGACTTGATGGTAGTCATCCTTATTGGAGATAGGTGGTATCCAACTGTAGTTTTGACTTGCATTTCTCTGATGATTAATGAGGTTGAGCATTTCTTTTCTATGTCTGTTGGTTGCTTGTATGTTATCCTTTGAGAAGTGTCTGTTAGTGTCCTTTTTAAATGGGGTTGTTTGATTTTTTCCTTTAATTTTTTTTTAGTTTCTTGTAGATCCCAGATGTTAGGCCTTTGCTAGATGTATAGCTTGCAAATACTTTCCCCCATTCTGTGGGTTGTCTCTTTGCTCTCTTGATGGTTCAAGATGGCTACCAGGGAGTAACCAATTGGAACTCACTAATGATATTAAAACAGAACTAGATAAGAGATTTTAACAAGTATTGGTAAATATACTCTATAAGAATAATTGTGGTCTTCAGACTGAGATACAGTCTTTCTTTTTTGGTAAGGGATAATCGTTTTTTGAATCCCTAGCTAACATCATTTTTCCAAGGATCACAGTAGACCACATACTCCCTCCTACTCAGCATACGATCTCGCTCCTAGTTTACCTAAGTAAGCTAGACTACCAAGCAGAAGCAAATTCCATTTCTTTTCCTGAATGGATATACTTGTATAAATCCTAGCATAGACTTATCTCCTGTTATAAATGGAAAGGCATACCTCTTCTTGTACAAAGATATTCTCTTCATGGTGGGGTCTCATTTTCTATCCCATCTTTCAGAATTCTGATCCACAAATAAACCTGTATTTTCTCCTGTAACTTGAACTTTTATTCCTTATTAGCTTCCTCCCTTGGTTTTTGAACATGCTAAATTCCCTCCCATTTTAAAATAAAATAAAATGAACTAAACTAAAAACAAACAAATAAAAGAACACAAAAGATGTTCTTACAGCTCTGTCCCTAAGGACCAAAATATGTTATTTGGATTTGGATAAGAAAAGAGTATCAGTGAGCACAGAAATGACACTTTGAGGAATATCAAGATTTTGAAGTTAGGATGATAGGAGGAAAATCAGGAAAAGCACTGTCACAGAAAGAAAAAGATCCCACTATTGAAAGATAGAGGGATTTATAAACAATCCAATACTGTAGTGACAGCAAGCAAACTGATGATGATAGAGGTGGTGGTGGTAATAAATAGGAACATTTACTAGGTGTTGCCTCTGTACCATCTAGTGGTTTAAGAGCTTTACCTGTATTATCTCATTTCATTCTCACCACAAACTTTAAAATATTGATGATCTTCAAAGTGCCATTTCTTTGGTTACTGATACTCTTTTTCTCATTTTTTGTCCCATTTCTGGGTGATCTCATTCACATATGAAATTCTTCCACCTACTAGTTATGATTCAGTGTTTCTTTTTTATAATTCACAAAGGGAAAAAGAAGATTAGGAGAGAGGAGAAACAGCGGGAGAGAAGAAGGGAAAGAAAGGGAAGAAGATGAAGTTCTGGAGACAGAGTTTAAAAAAGGAGATAATTATTTTTGAAATAAAAGTTGGAAAAAGAAAGAAAATGGATGTGTGTGAACTGTAATAAAGAAATTGTATGAGGTAGAAACAAGTGCTATTTAAGCAGTGAGTAAAATTCTTAAAAGAAGATGTGATTAGAAAACTCCTTAAGCGATGTCAAAATTTGAAAGACAGTTAAAGCAGTACTTGAAGAGAAATTTATTTTATTTTATTTTAAAATTAATTTTATTTTAAGGATGTAGGGTACACTTCAAGTTTAGGTGTACAAGTAGTCATGATGCAGGTTAAATTTAGGCCTCCCTTTGGTCCCCACTTCACCTGATTTGAGATCAAGTACCCTTACTGATGTTATATGCCCCAGCTCCCCTGGCAGTTTCCGGCCACCGCCAATCCACTTTTCAGATAAAAATGAAGAATACAAAAATGAGCTACAAGTTCAACTTAAAATGACATAAAAAACCAGTATAGACTAAAAGAAACAAAAAGAGAAGACTGGGAAATACAAGGCTAGAAAGCAATGAAAGAGATTACAAAGTAGCATTTGAGAAGATTATGAAAACAAAATAACTTAATCTCTGGACATGTTAATGAGATAGATCAACATCTGGCTAGACTGATCAAGACATAAAAAGTGAAAATGCAAATAAAGTGCCTAATCAAAAGAGGATACAACTATAGACACAAATGTAAAATAATGAAATATTATAAACAATTTTATGTTAAGTTATTGGAAAGCCTAGGTTTTATAAATATGTATTTATAAATATGAGTATGTATAAGTGACTAAATGCCAAATAGCCACTAAAGACCTTGGTGTTATAGTAAATAAAATGAATAAAAGTCTACCAATTTAATTTTCAAAGGTGAATATGGAGAGCAAAAAGAAAAATAATTGTAGACATAATTTACTCATAAATGTGCACTTATTTATACATGAAAATAATGATTAAAGTTTTAAGTATTTGAATCCAATGATGTATGGTAAAGTAATATATCACGATCAAAGATTTTACCTTAGGAATGCAAGAAAAGTTTAACATCAGAGTATATCAGTGTGAATCAACACATCAATAAAATAAAGAAGAAAATTTATGTAATTAAATAGATGCAGAAAAAAGAATTTCATAAAATTCAGCACTGATTATGAGTGATTGAAAAGAAACTCAGAAAACCAGGGTAGAAAGATATTATCTTAACTTCAAAATGCTGTACACCAACAACACACAGCAGTCACACTCAGTGAGAATGTTAGCTGTATTCTTTTAAAATTAATGAACAAGATAGAGAGTCCAACACTACCAATACTGTTCAGCATAGTAGAGCGATTTCTTATCTAAATTAGTAGCAACTACTGCATATTGACAGACAATAAATACATATATAATACACATACACCATACAATATATATACCAGCAACTCACTTCTCAAACTAGCTTGGTGAGTAGAATCACTTGAGGGAGTTTCCACAGAAATTATGATTCACGCTGGGCTCGGTGGCTCAGCCTGTAATCCCGCGCCTTTGGGAAGCTGAGGTGAGTGGATTGCCTGAGCCCGTGGGTTCGAGACCCGCCTGGGCAGCGAGACCTCATCTCTACAAAAAATAAATAAATAAATCAGTCGGGCAAGGTAGCGCATGCCTGCAATTCCAGCTACTTGGAAGGCTGAGGCGGAGGGATCGCCGGAGCCCAGCATGTCGAGGCTGCGGTGGCCGGGAGCGGCCACTGCACTCCAGTCTGGGCGACAGAGTGAGACTCCAACTCAAAAAAAAAAAAGAAAAGAAAAGAAATTATGTTTCACTTGGTCTGGAGTAGGGACTAGGGAGTCTCTAATTTTAAATATATTTCCAGTGTGTTCCTTGTGGTTAGGCATGGTAGGAATCATCCTTGACTATTCTGTCTTCTGCAATGACACAACCAAGTAATGGAGCTCTGTATATAGTCTACCTCCAAAGTGTTGCTCAAATCCATCCACTTTTGTTCACATCATTGTAATCGTCATAATTTTAGTCTCACGTTAGTTAACACTCCATTATTCCAAAAGATTTCTGTTCTTTCTGATTCCAGTCTTGCCACACCCCAAATAATTTTCCATACTGTGGTGAGAATATTTTCAAAGCAAAAGTTTGACAAGTTTACTCCCTTGAGATCAATTTTTTAGCTCCCACATATGAATAAGAACATGTGATATTTGTCTTTCTGTGCCTGGTTTTTTCACTGAACATAATGTCATTTGGTTCTATTCACGTTCTTGCAAATGACAGAATTTCATTCTTTCTTATGGTTGAATAATATTCCATCATGTATATGTACCACCTTTTCTTCTTTCATTCATGGATGGACAGTTATGCTGATTCCATATCTTGGCTGTTGTGAATAGTGCTTCAATAAACATGGGAGTGCAGATATCACTTTGATATACTGATCCCAATTCTTTTGGTTATATACCCTGCAATGGAATTGCTGAATCATATGGTAGTTTTATTTTCAGTTTTTTGAGAAAACTCCACTGTGCTTTCCATAGTGGCTGTACATATTTACATTCCCACCAACTGTGTGTGAGTGTTCCTTTTTCTGCCTTGTGGCATTATGTTCTCATTCATATGTGGAGCTAAAAAAAGCAAAAGGAAAAGGAAAAGATCTCATGGTAGTAGAGAGTAGATTTTTGGTTACCAAAGGCTTACAAGGTAGTGGGAAGGAGAGGATAAATATGAATTGGTTAATGGGTACAAAAACACAGTTAGATAATAAGAATAAGATCTAGTGCTTAGTAGCACAACAGGGAGACTATAGTTAAATATATTTATTTATTTTTTGGGTTGGGGTCTTATTCTATCATCCAGGCTGGAGTGCATTAGCATAAGCATGGCTCACTGCAGCCTTGATCTCCTGAGTTCAGGTGATCCTTCCACCTCAGCCTCTTGAGGAACTGAAGCTACAGGTGTGTGCCACCACACCTGGTTAATTTTTATTTATTTATTTTTTTTTGTAGAGACAAAGACTTACTATGTTACCTAGGCTGGTTTTGAACTCCGATGCTCAAACGATCTTCCAGCCTCGGCCTCTCACCACACCCAGCCAACAATAACTTTTTGTATAGTTCAAAATAACTAGAGGAGTGAATTTGTAATGTTCCCAACACAAAGAAATAATAAATGTTTGAGGTTATGGATATGCCAATTATGTTAATTTGATCATTGCACAGTGTATGTTTGTGAAGTCTAAAGTAATTTCATCTTGGAAGCTAATCTGCCCTGTTGACTTCTGACTCAACCCAGTTCTGGGAATACCTCTGAGATTTCCAGCATATCTATTGTTCTTCATGTAAGAGCATGTACTTACCATAAATCTTGCCCTTAGATCAAATCAACCTTGATAAACTCACACTTACCATAAATTCTGCCCTGATGTAAAATTCCAACTCATTCCCTCTGAAGTAGGTGTATCCCTCCCCTATGGTATATAATCCCCGGGTGTGGGGGATAATAGCATGGCCTGTTTTGTGGCCATTCAAGACCATGCTTCTGTCTGTAAGTTCCCCAATGAAATCACCCTATGATAAACTGAGCTTGTTTGCCTCCTTTGGTTTCTTGGCTCTTTTTACATTTGGAGGTCGCTTCGCAAATACGGCCCTTTCAAGAAACAATGCTTGTATCAAAATATTACATATACTCTATAAATATGTACTACTATTATGTAAACATAAAATTTTTAAAATAATTTTAAAAGATCACTCCTTTGCTTTAAACCCTCCAATTACTCCCATTCAATTACAGGTGAAGTTCAAACACCTTAACATTGTTCAAATGGCACCCTCCCTGATCTAGTTCCTGTGAATTTATTTTCTTTAGGTATATTTCATGCCCTGACAATTTCACATTTTTATTGTCATCCAATATACCATTATATTTCCCCTCTGTGCCTTTGCTCATGCTGTATCTTATTTCTAAAATGTCCTCTTCTTTCACCTTTTTTATACATGACCAACCACAACTCATTCTTAAAGACTCAGTCAAAGAAATTACTCATTTAATGGCCCCAGGCTGAGTGAGGTGCCCCTCCTTCATGCTTTCATAGCAGGTTTTATCATACCCCTATTGTTCTCATCTCTACAAACTTCTTGAGGACAGGAAGGTGTCTTAGGCATTTTACTTATCTCTGTATCTCTTTTGGTATAGTTTCTAGTATATAGCAGATGCCCAAGAAATTATTGTTGAATGAATTAAAAATACATTTTGTATTGCAAGTATAATGCATTACCTTGTGGTATTATAAAAATTTTGTTTAATCCAGTAGCAGTATAAAAGCCTAGTGTGTGTTTATCGACGTAACAGCTGTATATTTTGTATCCTTATGTTAATATTGGATCAGTTGTTTTAAAAAGAAATCTGTAAGGTTTACCTCACCACAAAGTTTGTTACACTTTAGGTCAATTTTAAATTTAGCTTCTGTATAAAAAAACTCACTATTTTCCTCACTATATGAGAAATTTTGTTTCAATTCAAAATATCATGTTTATGTTCTCAATTTAAAAGTCATTTAAAAATGATTTCAGCTTTAGTCTGTATAGATTTTGCAAAGTAACTAATTAAAAAAAAAACCTTTTTGCTATATGGAAAAGAAAGGTAAGTATATAATGAGTAAAAATGTTGGAAGTTAAACATTCTAGACTTTGTAGTAAAATGATTGGGATTCTTCACATCAGTAGCTTCTTGAATATGGAATAATGAACAACTCATTGGCTTTAGCTATTTTTTAACATTTATAGGTGCTTAGTCCACTTTGTGTGATTCTTGAGATCATATTTAAATTCAAGTTTCTGGAAGAAGTTTAGAATCAAAGTTGTGGGGATATGTATTATGCTAAGGGCAAGTAGCCCTAAAAATGCGTGTTTTGAGTTGTTTGCTAAAATTTTAATCTACCATAGAATATTGACCACCCTTTTATGGTTGTTTAACAGCTTTAATGATGATCACAATGCAGCAGGTTCAATGGGCAGTCGTTCTGTTATTTCAATGGAGTCTGATACCAGCACTGGGACCTACTCTATGCATATATACTTCTGAATGCAACAGAACTCTTCAGATCATAAAGCATAGACATGAGATATTAAAGTCAACTTGGAAAATAAGTACTGAAATAAAACATAAAAGAGCTTGAATTAATTTATACTTTTTGTAGAAGCCCATGAGCTACCATAATAAATCCTAGACAACTCCAGAGCTTGATTACAGCCATGTTATAACTATTAAGAGTAGGAAATAAATTCCAAGCGGTATTTTATGGGCCATTCTGATATTTGATCCTAAGAATCTGTCTAGGGCAGAAGAAAGCAGGAACCCCTTCTCACATTGCAACTTGGTCTTGATAAATTACTAATTTACAATATTACTACTAATTATTAATTATCTCTGGGGAGAAACAAATATATCTAACTGTAATGAATATTTAATCTTATTAAATAAGGTTCATTCGCAAATTGCAGTATCATGAAGATCAGTTCAAGCAAAGATTTAACTTATTCAAATTGAGAAAAAGGTTTAAATAACCATTACATATATATATATAAATCTATATCAATGCATATTTGTTAGCAGATACATGTGTACAATGAAAAGCTTTTTGTCAAGAATGATTAAGATTCTGAGATTTTTATCCTACTTGTAAGCTAACAAGTTAGCCTGCTATAATTTCATTGATACTAATACATGATAGGAGACTACTGGGTCAGACACAAAGGACTTTGTTACTCATGGCTTGAGCTTCATTCTTGTGTTAGTTCCACTTGCCCTCCTCCCAAACACTACGGAAATAACATAGGGTGACCAATGTAGTGAATTTACATCACACCTGAGGAGCCCCAAGCTTAGGAAGCCCCAATAATTTATTATGGGCTAAAAGCAAACCTGTTCCAACTTTCTCTAGAAGAAGACATTAACTTTGTGACACTGGACAGTAAATAAGCCTACCTTTTCTCTGAAGGGAGACACTATATCTTCCAAGGCTGCTTCTTACAAAGGGTAGTTTAGAACAAAGACAGTCAGTGTCTTTACTCACAAGACGTAGAAATGCCATAAAAAGGCCCAATAAATATTATCCTTTAGCAGTAATTTATTAATAATATTTATTTCATATTGCTATTTTCACACCTGAAGTTATAGTACAGATAACATGGCTCTTATTGGATCTCATCGTGTAAATATTTTTAGAAGTATTTAGGCCCTTGTTGACTTAAACAATTTGCTTCGTCAATTACACTTTACATGGTAGATCCCTAAAACATTTAACTACTTGGATTACCTTGGAAGGTCATATAAATCTCCTAAAGGCACAATGTGGCTAATGGCTTATATTAGTGGTTCTGCATGGACCATTCGCTTTCATTCCGATGATGCAGCTATATCCCGTTTTGGTTAATGATTTTTGAAATCCTTAGTCAAATTGCTTCTTTTCAAGGTCATGTTTACACAACAGCTAATATATTGAGAAGGCAAAAATTTCAGGATATGGATGAAGATGTTAGTTTCTTGATTCAGAAACCTGTTGGCCTAATGCACATTTTGATGGTTTTTCTTTTAACAGGGTGTATATGTGGAGGGGGGGAGGTGGCTTGGGACAGCATGAACTTACTGCCTAAGGAATGTGTCACTAGGTGGTAATGAGGAAGTACTGCATTGAAGGAAGTGAAGAATGACAAACGACAGCCTTTGTCTACTTTGAAATTTGTTCAATGTTAATACCGTCTCTTATTACATAGCCCCAGGACTTGAATTGAAGACAATATCATTTCTATGATTACTCAAGCATATTAAGAATTAAATAGGTTTTCGTGGGTCAATACAGCGGATGCTGTGGCATGCAACCCAGAGCCCTTTTATCTCCATTTTAGGACTCATTTACCCAACTGCTGGCAGTGTAGGCAAGCTGACAGCTTCCAGTTGAGTCTCTCTTTTTGATAATTGGCCTTGAAAAAAGACCATCTCATCCCAAATCTCGCTCCTTTCCCGAAGTCAGCTTACATTGAACGACTGGTCAATGTAAAGGTGTAAAGGCCTGGCCCCCTTGTTCCCAGTTTGAAATAACTCTAAAGAGCCATTCTAGCTCCAGAGCTACCCATTAAATCATCTGAGACCTTTTCTGTGACTGCATCACAATTCAATTGCCCTCTGCCTAGTTCTGCTGGCCCCACGCCTCCCTCACAGTAGTTCGTCTGACTCCAAAATATACTTGCTGCAAGCTTATTTATGTCTCAAAGTTCATTTCCCAGTGAATCCTACCTGCAACACTTAATATGAGAACTTTACTTATAACTGTATTTTTTTGGGGAAATAAATTTCAAGTTTCAAGCATCTTATTAGGTAGATGATCTTTTGACTTGTATTAAGTTGCCTGTATTTTGGAAAGGCGAACTCCTTGTCCATAGATATCTTTGAGAGTGTATAAAGTTTTTGTATTAACATATTTGATGACTTTGGTCAAATTACTTTGAATGTAAAGCTCTGAAAATTATTTTTATCTGTTCCCAGGCATAGGAAGTTTCTTCTTTCTATAGCCATAGATATTGCTTCTTTCGTTAGTCCCATTTTCTTTGAGTCATTTTCTTTGTGTTTCCCTAATGCATGACATACTGACAGCCACAATTACATTCATGAATCAGTGTCACACTGATGCAAGACTTGGAGTTTAATAGGGAGTTGCCAACAATTGAATCTTCTTCCTTCCCATGTTTAAATTCTTCTAAGTCTTCTCCTCCACTTCTTTCTTCACTGCTTCTCACAAAAAAATTTTTTAAGCTTAACTAACAACTGATCAACCTTGTGTTGAAACATGAGATCTATGTATAAAAGTATACTAGCATTAGGGAAAGCATGAGGAAAAGAGGTAAATAGTGAGGAGGAAAAAGAGTATGTTTTCCAGAAAGACAAATACAGCAATCCAATAGCTACACTTACTAATTTAATAAAATGTGAGAGGGTATACAACAAAAATGTGCATGCTAGTTGTTTCACAGTAAAAGTTTTAGAGTTTACAAGGAAGAATGACTATTAAGAAGAGAGCTAGGGTGATTTCTTTATCTCTTTGTATTTTTAGAAGAAAAAACTAAAATTACTCCATAATTTCTCATATATGGATACATGGTTTCCCTCAATTTTTTGATTTCTTATTTTAAAAAGCATGAAGATCAGCTTTGTCAAGCAAGCTAAATAAGCAAACTGAATTAATTTATATTAAATTTCATGTTATTCACACTTCCATTATCACTTTATATTTGTTTTAAAGAGAATTTTACAACTGTGAGGAAATCAGCATGTTGTAAGAGTTAAGCCAATTTTCTTTTGCACACTAGCTTGTTTGAGGTTCAATTGCTGTTGGGTAGCCTGAAATGACTAGATGTTATAAGATGATAATTTACTGAAATATAACACGATATAGGATGCCGAGAATTCATCACATTTGTTAGCTTGGAACCATGTGAGTCAACAGTCAGACCAGATGTTTTATGTGCTAAAAAGAGTTACCAGGACAGTGTTGAGTGAGATTATCTGAGTGAGCAGCCCCACACTTCCTGGTTGTAATGGTGAGTGTGGATGCTTCAGTTTCATGTTCTTAAGTCTGGCTGGGAAAAAAATCCTACTCAAATCTTTCATCTATAATACAGCACAGAGGAATAATTTCAGTCTGAACTCTGGATGCAATGTGGAGAAAGATAGATATGCTGTGGTATTAGCTCAGATGAATGGTAGTTTAAATAGGGCAAAGGAACATAAAGGCTGGAATATATGCATATTCAAATTACCCATCTGTACCATCTACTTATACTTGAGGCATTTCTGCATGTATATTACCCAGGAACGTTTTAATGAGGTGCTCACTCTCAGTACCTGAGCTAATTTGCTTCTCCCAAAAGACTATTTTTGATATGATTCTAAAAGAAAAATAAGACAGGGTGGACTATTTCATAGGTATATTTCAGGGGAAAAGCCCTTTCTTTATAAACCATCTCAATGAGCATACTTCTGTTATTGGCTAACATGTAAGATTAATACATGTGTCAATAAAAGGAGATACTTTAATTCAAAATAAGTAATATAAATAAGGTAGAAAAATACACCCCCCAAATAATAGTTTTTATTGCTGCCTGTTGATGTGTAAAAATTTATGAAATAGTGGATAGTAAAGGTAAAAGTATAAGTACAGATGAACACATTCATCATGTCAATTTCACAATTATTTTATATGTGAAAGTATACTCATACATTTTCAAAGCAGCTAGCACTCTAATCAAACCATTATATATCTGATTAAACTTTTAAAATAATTAAAATCAATAATTAGCCGGGCTCAGTGGCTCAACCTGTAATCCCGCGCCTTTGGGAGGCTGAGGTGAGTGGATTGCCTGAGCCCACGGGTTCGAGACCCGCCTGGGCAACTTGGCGAGACCTCATCTCTACATAAAATCAAAAATTAGCCGGGCGTGGTAGTGCGTGCTTGTAGTTCCAGCTACCTGGAAGGCTGAGGTGAAAGGATCGCTGGAGCCCAGCAGGTCGAGGCTGTGGTGGCCGGGAGCGGCCACTGCACTCCAGTTTGGGTGACAGAGTGAGACTCCGACTCAAAAAAAAAAAAAAAAGTCAATAATTAGAAAATCTTGCCCTATAGCCCATCACACTGATTTCATCACAGGGAGAAATATGATTTCAGTAAACTGTGTGCTTGAATTTTTATATCAATTATCAATTCATACACAGTGAAAAAACTTTACATAAATATTTTAGAATATCAAAAAATGAGATTTTGGAACATACATATGGTTAATGGCTTTGTATGTTAAAGTACAATGTATAGTCTTCTAAAATGTTTACAAACACATGTGATGACTTATGACATGTTTCCTTGAATGAAAGCTATACTCATTACATGCATGATTTTTTTTTGAGTTGGAGTCTCACTCTGTCGCCCAGACTGGAGTGCAGTGGCCACTCCTGGCCACTG
>NW_007260023.1:537246-572006 GCF_000164805.1 Carlito syrichta | reverse complement strand
TTCTCCGGCGATCCTTCCGCCTCAGCCTTCCGAGTAGCCGGAATTACAGGCATGCACTACCACGCCCGGCTGATTTTTTGATTTATTGTAGAGATGAGGTCTTGCTGCCCAGGCGGGTCTCGAACCCGCGGGCTCAGGCCATCCACTCACCTCAGCCTCCCAAAGGCGCGGGATTACAGGCTGAGCCACCGAGCCCGGCTACATGCATGATTTTTATCTTCTACAATTTCCATAGATAAAAATATTTTTTCATATGATCTCAGATATATGCTAAAATGATTCAGGCCTCAGTCTTCTCATTTGTAAAATGGAGATTTAAAAAATATTTCCTCAATCCACTTTCATGTTGGGAAAATATATAATTTTATCAATGAATAACAAAGTAAGATAGCAAAAGAATGTGGAGAAAAGGGAACACTTATACACTGTTGGTGAATGTATACTTTTTAATTTTAAAATTGTGGGGTACAATTCAGTGTTAAGTATACAAATATTCATTGTGCAGGTACCTTTGTTGATAAGGTGTGCGACTCCTCCTCAGGCAGTTTGCACTACTGCCAATCCCACCTCCCCACCTCCCCATGTCCCCACAGTTTCCTGCCTCTGTCATTCCTTTTCTTATGGTATTATGATAGTTGTGCAAGGTCCACTTATGAGTGAGAACATGTGAAACTCAGTTCTTTGTTTCTGTGAAAGATCACTCAGTATTATAGACTCTAAGTCCATCCAGGTTGCTGCAAAGTTCATGATTTTGTTCTTCTTTATGGCTGCATAATATTCCATTGTGTATATGAACCACATTTTAAAAATCCTGTCCTCTTTTGATGGGCAGCACAGTTGGTTCCACGTTCTTGCTATTGTGAACAATGCTGCGATCATCATATGTGTGCAGGTATCTTTTTTGTAGAGTGATTTGAGTTCCTCCGGGTATATTCCCAGTAGGGGGATTGCAGGATCATATGGAAGGTCAATTTTTAGAACTTTTAGGAATCACCACACCGATTTCCACAGAGGCTGTACTAGTTTACATGCTCACCAACAGTGTAGGATTATTCCCTTTTCATCACATCCTCTTCAGCATCTGTTATTTTTTGAGTTATCGATCATGGTCATTCTGACTAGAGTTAGGTGGTACTTTAGTGTAGTTTTAATTTGCATTTCTTTGATGACTAGTGAGGCTGAACATTTTTTCATGTGTCTGTTGGCTGCTTGTATGTCTTCTTTTGAGAACTGTCTATTCATAACTTTTGCCCCCTTTGTAATGGGGCTATTTTTTTCTTTTCCTGAACAAAACCCCCAGTGCCCATGACATAAGAGATAAGATAGACAAGTGGGACCTTATCAAACTGACAAGTGTCTGCAAAGCCAAAGAAACCATCAAGAGAGCAGGTAGACAGCCCACAGACTGGGAAAAAATACTTGCCAACTTAATGTCTGACAAGGGATGTATAAATTAGTACAACCTCTGTAGAAAGCAGTATGGAGATTACTCAAAGAACTAAATGTAGATCTACTGTTTGATCCAGCAATCCCATTACTAGGTGTCTACCCAAGGAACAGAGGTCATTATATAACAAAGACACCTGCATCCACATGTTCATCGCAGGACAATTCATAATTGCAAAGATGTGGAATCGATCCTAATGCCTATCAACCAATCAGTGGATAATGAAAATATGATACCTATACACCATGTAATACTACACAGCCATAACAAAAATGAAATAAAGTCCTTTGCAGCAATATGGATGGAGCTGGAAGATCATCATACTATGTAAATGGACTCAGAAATAGAAAACCAAACACTTCATGTTCTCACTTATATATAGGAGCTAAACTATCACAAAAATGGAAATAATAGACACTGAGGACACCAACAAGGGGAAAGTAGGAGAGGGGGCTAGGATTCAGAAACTACCTGCAGGGCACAGTGTTCACTCTCTAGGGAATGAGACTCCTGAGACCCAATCCCCACTACTACACAGTGTGTCCATGTAGTGATCGCGTGTATGTACTCCCTGAATGTAAAGTCAAATAAATAAATAAGAAGAAAAGAATTTATTGAAAGAAAAAGAAATAGCAAAAGAGGAAAAGAAGGATAAAAGAACTACAGAACAATCAGAAAACAATGAACAAAATGATAATTGTAAATTCTTACTATCATAATTACTTCACATGTAAACGAATTAAAGTATCCAATCAAAAAACAGAATGGACAAAAAAGAAAAAGAACCAACTACAGTCATGGGTTGCTTAAGGATGATGAAGATATGGTCTAAGAAGTTCATCATTAGGAGATACTACTGTTGTACAAACAGCGCACAATATGATTGCACAAACCTAGATGATCTAGCCTACTACATACCTAAGCTATGTAGTATAAAACATATTTCTCTTTCTTTTTGTTTAATTTTTAATTTTAAGGATGTGGGGACAATTCAGGGTTAAGTATGCAAATGTTCATTATGTAGGTATCCTTGTTGATGAGGTGTGCCCCCCCAGTATCCCACTACTGCAAATCCCACACCCACTCCCCAGCAATTTCCCCCTACTGACAATCCTTTTCTTATAGTATTATGATAATTGTTCAAGGTTCACTTATGAGTGTGAATATGTGATACTCAGTTCTTTGTTTCTATGATAGATCACTCAGTATTATAGACTCTAAGTCCATCCAAGTTGCTATGAAGTTCATAATTTTGTCCTTCATGACTGCATAATATTCCATCGTATATATGTACCCCTTTTTTCTATCCAGTCCTCCTTTGATGGGCAGTACGATTGGTTCCATGTTTTTGCTATTGTGAACAATGCTGCAATAAACATGTGTGTGCAGATATCTTTTTTATAGAATGTTTTGAGTTCCTCTGTGTATATTCTAGTAGGGAGATTGTGGGGTCATATGGAAAGTCGATTTTTAGATCTTTTAGGAATTGCCAAATTGTTTTCCACAGAGGTTGTACTAGTTTATACTCCCACCAACAGTGTAGAAGTGTTCTCTTTTTGCCGCATCCTCTCCAGTATCTGTTGTTTTTTGAGTTATTGATAATGGCCATCCTGACTGAATTTAGGTGTTATCTCAGTGTGGCTTTAATTTGCATTTCTTTTTTTTTTTTTGAGTTGGAGTCTCACTCTGTCGCCCAGACTGGAGTGCAGTGGATGCTCCCGGCCACCGCAGCCTCAACCTGTTGGGCTCCGGTGATCCTTCCGCCTCAGCCTTCCCAGTAGCCGGAATTTTAGGCATGCGCTACCACACCCGGCTAATTTTTTATTTATTGTAGAGATGAGGTCTCATCAAGTTGCCCAGGGGGCTCAGGCAATCCACTCACCTCAGCCTCCCAAGGCGCGGGATTACAGGCTGAGCCACCGAGCCCGGCTTAATTTGCATTTCTTTGATGACTAGTGAGGCTGAGCATTTTTTCATGGATCTGTTGGCTGCTTGTATGTCTTCTTTTGAAAGTGCCTATTCATATCTTTTGCCCACTTTGTAATGGGGCTGTTCATTTTTTCTTTTCGGCACATTTGAGTTTCTTGTGGATCCTAGATGTTAGGCCTTTATCAGAAATACAGCTGGCAAATATTTTTTCTCAGTCCATGGGCTGTTTCCCTGTTCTCTTAATGGTTTCTTTGGCTTTGCTTGTCAGTTTGATGAGGTCATTAACCTTAGGTTTCTGTAACTGATTTTTACTTTATAAACTTTTCAATTTTTAAAACTTTTTTGACATTTTTGCAATAACACAGAATAAAACACAAGCACATTGAACAGTTGTACACAAGTCTTTTCTTTTTTATACTCTTATTCTATAAGCTTTTTTCTATTTTTAATGTATTTTAATTTTTACTTTTTGAACTTTTTTGCTAAAAACAAAGACATAAATATACACATTAGCTTAGGCCTACACAGGGTCAGGATTATCAATATTATTGTCTTCCACCTTTATTTCTTCTCCCACTGGAAAGCCTTCGGGGGCAATAACACACACGAAGCTGTTACCTCCTATGATAACAATGATTTCTTCTGAAATGCATTCTGAGGGACATTAAAAGGGTAAGTTCATCAGGAAGCTATAACAAGGACATCCTGAAGAAATATTGCCTGAGACTGTTTTACAGTTAACTTTTACTTTATAAGTAGAATGTGTACATTCTAAACTAATGATAAAAAGTATACTATTGCAAATACATAAAGTAGTAACACAGTCATTTATTATCAATTTCAAGTATTAGGTACTGTACATAATTGTATGTGCTATACTTTTCTATGACTGAGAGCACAGTAAGTTTGTTTACACCAGCATCATCACAAACACATGAGTAATGTCTTTTGCTATGATGTTAAGACAGTTGCGATGTTAATAGGCAAAAATAAATTGTCAGTTCCATTATAATCTTATAGAACTACTGTCAAATATTTGGTTCAACATTGGTTGAAACATCATTATATGGTCTGTGATTGTATACACTGCTTACAAGAGAATCACTTTAAATTTAAGGACACATATAGGCTAAAAGTGACGGGATGGAAAAGGATGCAAATGGTAACCAAAAGGGCAGGAGTGACTATATTTATATCAGACAAAATAGACTTTAAGTCAAAGACTATCATAAGAAACAAGGAGTTCATTATATAATGCCAAAAGAGTAAATTCATCAGGAATATATGACAATTATACACAAATCCAATATCAGAGTACGTAAATATATAAAGCGAACATAGACAGGTCTGAAGGGAGAATAGGCAGCAATACAATAATTGTAGGAGACTTTAATTCTCCATTTTTTAATAATGAATACAAGACCTGAATGGAAAATCAGTGAAAGAACAGCACACTTGATTAACACTATATACCAAATGAACCTAACAGACATACATAGAACATTTCACCCAGCAGCAGCAGAATGCACATTCTTCTCAAGCACACATAGAACATTTTCCCGGATAAACACATGTAAGGTTGCCAAACAAGTCTTTACACATTTAAAAGGATTGAAATCCTTCCAAGTATCTTTTCTGACCACAATGTAATGAAATTAGAAATAAAAAAACAAAGGGAAAACTGGAAAATTCACACGTATGTGGACGTTAAATAGCACGCTCTTGAACAACAAATGGCTCAAAGAACTCAAAAAGGGAATTAGAAAATCTCTCAAGACAAACAAAAATGAAAACACATCATGCCAAAACTTATGGGGTACAGAAAAGCAGTACTAAGAAGGAAATTTATATTGATAAGTGCTTGTATTAAAAAAGAAGAAAGATATTAAGTTAACAACCTAAATTTACACCTCAAGAAACTTATCAAAAGGCCAAGGTAAGTCCAAAGTTAGCAGAAAGAAGGAAATAATAAAGATTAGGGCATAAATAAATAAAATAGGGAATAAAAACCAATTTAAAAGCAATGGAACTATGGTAAGATTTTGTTATTTTTAACTGACAAAAAATTTTAATATATTTATGTCATACAACATGATGTTTTATAAATGCATGTATTGTAAAGTGGCTAAATCAAGGTATTTAATACATGTATTATCTTATATACTTATTTCTTTGTAGTGAGAATACTTAAAATCTACTTTCTTAGCAATTTACACGTACACAATACAGTAACTACAGTCACCACATTATAGTAAGATAGTTCTGTTGAACTTATTCCTCCTGTCTATCTGATATTTTGTATCCTTTGACCAACATCACCTCAATCCCCACCCGCTCTTCCTAGTTGCTGGTAACTACCATTTTGCTCTCTGCTTCTGTGATTTTGACTTATTTCAGATCTCATATATCAGTGAGATCATGTGGTATTTGTCTTTCTGTGCTTGGTTCATTTCACTTAGCATAATATCTTAAAGTTCATCCATGTTGTGACAAATGACAGGATTTCCTTTTATTTAAAGGCTGAGTAGTATTTTATTGTGTATGTATGCCACATTTTCTTTATCCATTCATTTGTCAATGGAGATTTAGGTTTATTCTATATCTTGGCCTTTGTGAACAATGCTCCAATAAACATAATGTTTCAATAAACGTAAGAATGCAAATATCTCTTAAACATATTGATTCCATATACTTTAGATATGTGGTAGTGGGATTATTGTATCATATGCTACCATGATACAGTAATCATAAAACTACTTTTATTTTTAAATTTTTTAAAAACCATACTGTTTCCATAATGATTGTACTAATATAAATTCCCACCAACAATGCTATGGTTCCCTTTTCCCTACAGCCTCGCCAACACTTATGTTTTGTCCTTTGTATAACAGTCATTCTAACAGGTGTAAGGTTCTCATTGTGGTTTTGATTTGTTTTTCCCTGATGATTAGTGATATTGAGCATTTTTAAATGTATCTATCGATCATTTGATTTTATTATTTTGAGAAATGTCTATTCAGGTCCTTTGCCCATTATCTGTTTTCTTGCTACTGAATAGTTTGAGTACCTTATATATTTTGGATATCAACCTCTTATCAGACATATGGTTTGAAAATGTATTCTTCCATTTCGTCTCTTCATTCTGTTGATTGTTTTCTTTGCTGAGCAGAAGCTTTTTAGTTTGAGATAATCTCATTGTCTAATTTTGCTTTTGTTGCCTGTGCTTTTTGGGATCCATTTTTTTTACAGTATAATAAACAGCTTTATTACATGAGCTAAGGAAAAGGATTTATTTGCCTTTCCCAGCCTTGATTCTCCTACAGTATAATAAATGGCTTTATTATATGAGCTAGGGAAAAGGATTTATTTGCCTTTCCCGGCCTTGATTCTCCTCAGATAGAACTCCAGCTCCTTGCCTTCTAGCACATAACCATCTGCTCTACCACATTGGCCTTGTCTTGATGCAATGCAAGCAAGAAGTTTGCCCTGCTGGAGTTGCTCCTCCAGAAGACTGCTGATTTTGGCATTCTTTTCCCTTTCATCATATTTCTTCTGAAATTTTTTGAATTGGTTTTTGTTTAAAATATCTTCCTCCTCAGGAGTCAGCTTGGCCCCCTACTTGCAACCCAGGGGCAGTGCATAGTGGGACTCTTACCACTGTCGGTATGGTGTGCTGTGTCAATGAGCACAATGCAGTTCTCCACTAGGGTCTTGGTACTGACCAACTCATTATTGGATGCATTGTAGACAACATCGATGATCATTGTTTTGTGAGTACAACACTCAGAGCCCCAGGAAAAGTTGCCCACGTCCAGCGTCAGGACACCGTATTTCTTGTTACCTCCCGGCACTCAGTCTGTGTGGATGCGGCAGGGACAAATCTTGGTGTTGGCAGCGGGGCGTCCCAGCTCATACTTGCGCTTCTTGTGGTAGGACTTTCTCTTGCCCCCAGTCTTGCAGCGCTTGTGCCAGTTGTCCTAAGAGATGCCCATTGCTCAGAGCTGGATGGAAAGAGAAAACTGGGATCAAATTTTAAAAGTCCTTGCCCAGAGAAATGTTATGGAGCTTTTACCCTTTATCTTCTTGTAGTAGTTTTGCAGTTTTAGCTCTAACGTTTAAGTCTTACATGTATTCTTTGTTGATTTTCATATAGTGTTGAGACAAGAATTTAATTTCATTCTTCTGCATGTGGACATCTGTTTCTCCTAGCTCCATTTACCCCCCTGTGTGTGTTTTAGTGCAATTATTTCTTTTTTTATTTTTTAAATTTTAGATTCAAGGTGTACATGAGCAGATTTACTATATAGGCATATTTCGTTATGATGAGGTTTGGGCTTCTACTGAGCCCACCATACCAGAAGGTGAACTTGGTTCCTGATAGGTGGTTTTTCAACCCTTACCCTCTCCCTCCCTCCTTTAGAAGCCCCCAATGTTTGTTGCTCCTATCCTTTGCCTCTGTGTACCCAGTGTTCAACTCTTACTTATAAGTGAAAACATGCAGTATTTAGTTTTCTGTTTTTGTGATAATTCACTTAAAATGATGGCCTCCAGCTGCATCTATGTTGATTCAAAAGACATGCTTTCATTCTTTTATGGCTTGGCAGTATTCTAAGTGTATAAGTACCACATTTTCCTTATCCAATCTACCACTGATGGCTATCTAGGTTGGTTCCATGTTTTTGCTATTGTGAATAGTTTTCAGCACCATTTATTGAAGTTGTCTTTTCTTCATTGTGTCTTCCAGACAGTTTTTTATAAAATCAATTGAGTGTAAATGTGTGGAATTATTTCTGGGCTCTCTATTCTGTTCTGTTGGTCTATGTGATTGCATTTATGGTTACTACAACTTTGTAGTATATTTTGAAGTCAGGTACTGTGATACCTTAAACTTTGAATTTTTTCCCCTCAAGATTGCTTTTGTTATTTGGGGTCTTTTGTAGTTCCATAAGAATTTTAGAACTTTTTTTTCTATTTCTGTGAAAAATGTCATTGGAATTCCGATAAGGATTGTATTGTCTGTAGATTGTTTTGGGTAGTATGTATATTTTTAATAATATTAATTTTTACAATTCACAAATATGAGAACTCTGTTTATTTGTGTCTTCTTTGGTTTCTTTAATTGATATTTATAGTTTTCAGTGTACAGATATTTTATTTCCTTGATTAAGTATATTCCTCAATAATTTATTATTTGTAGTTATTCTAAAGGGGGATGGATCATTGATTTATATTTTGGATAGTTCATTTCTAGTGTATAAAAACACTACTGAGTTTTGCATGTTAATTTTGTATTTTTCAACTTTACTGCATCTTTTTATTAGTTCTAACATTTTTGGTGGAGTCTGATATTTTTTATATATAACATCATTTTTCTTTTTTTTTTTTTTTTGAGTTGGAGTCTCACTCTGTCACCCAGACTGGAGTGCAGTGGCCGCTCCCGGCCACTGCAGGCTCGACCTACTGGGCTCCGGTGATCCTTCCGCCTCAGCCCTCCAAGTAGCTGGAACTACAGGCACGCACTACCACGCCCGGCTAATTTTTGATTTATTGTGGAGATGAGGTCTCACCAAGTTGCCCAGGCGGATCTCGAACCTGTGGGCTCAGGCAATCCACTCACCTCAGCCTCCCAAAGTGCGGGATTACAGGCTGAGCCACCGAACCCGGCTTATAACATCATTTAAGTGCAAACAAAAGTTTACTTTTTTCTGATTTGGATGCCTTTTATTTACTTCTGTTACCTGTCTTCTGGATAGAACTTTTCAGTTCTATGTTGAACAGAAGTGGTGAGAGTGTGCATACTAGTCTTATTTCTGATCCTGGAATGAAAACTTTTAACTTCACACTGCTGAGTATGATGTTACCTATGGGCTTGTCATGTTTACATGTATTCATCATGTTTACATATATTACTTCTATAACAATTTGTTGAGAGTTTGTTATGAAAGAATATTAAATTTTGTTAAATGAATTTTTTTGCCCCTGTTGAGATGATCATATTTTTTTCTTCCTTCATTATGTTAGTATGGTATGTCACATATAGTGATTTGTGTATGCTGAACCATCCTTGCATCATAGGGACAAATCCTACTTTGTCATGGTAAATTATATTTTTAATGTGCTGTTAAATTTGATTTGCTAGTATTTTGTATTTATGTTTATCAGGAACATTGGCCTATAATGTTCTTTTCTTATAGTGCTCTTGTCTGACTTGGGTATCAAAGTAATGATGATCTCATAAAATGAGTTTAAAAGTATACTCTTTACTTTTTTATTTTGGAAGAGTTTGGGAAGGACTGGTTTAATTCTTCTTTAAATATTCAGTAGAATTCAGCCGTGAAGCCATTAGGTCCTGGGCTTTTCTTTGATGAGAAAAAGTTACTGATCCATTCCTTGTACTCATTACTTGTCTGTTCAAATTTCCTATTTTTTATTTCTTCATGATTCAGTCTTGGTAGGTTTTATGTGTCCAGAGATGTATTCATTTCTTTTAAGTTATATCATTTGTTGGCATATAATTTTTCATAGTGGTGACTTATGATACTTTTATTTCTATGATATCAGTTATAATGTTTTATCTTTCATTTTTAATTTTATTTATTTGAGTTATATTTTCTGTGTTTTCCTTAGTCTAGCTTAAAATTTATCAGTTTTGCTTAGCTTTTTCAGAACCTGACTTAGTTTCTTTGATGTTTTCTATTGTTTTTCTTGTCCTTATTTTAATTATTTTTGTTCTGATCTTAATTATTTCTTCCCTTACACTAATTTTAGGCTTAGTTTATTTTTTTTCTAGTTTTTTGAGATGTAAGTTTAGATTGTTTATTTGAGATCTTTATTCTTTTTTGATGTAGGTGTTTAATGCTATAAAGTTATCTTTTGAAGCATATTTTGCTACATCTCATAAGTTTTGGAATATTGTATTTCCATTTTTGTTTGTCATATGTTTAAATTTTTCTTTGACTGGTTGTTCAGGAACATGTTTAGGAACAGATACTACTATGAGCAATCATACAGTAAGAAATTAAATAACCTTGAAGAAATGAATATATTCCTAGATGTATACAAACTGCCAAGACTAAATTATGAAGAAATAGAAAGCTAAACAGATCAATAATGAGTAAAGAATGTGAATCAGTTTTTTAAAACACACACATACACACACACTCCCCTCATGAAGCTGAGGTGAGCAGGAGAATTGTTTGAGCCCAGGAGTTTGAGACCAGCCTAGGCAACATAGTGAGACCTTGTCTCTACAAAAAAAAAATAAATAGCCAAGCATGGTGGTGCACAACTGTAGTCTGAGTTAATCAGGAGGCTTAAGCAGTGGGATAACTTGAGCCCACAATTTCAAGGCTACGGTGAGTCATGATTTTACAACTGCACTCCAGTCCTGGTGAGCGAGTCAGAACATCTCTATCTATCTATCTATCTATCTATCTATCTATCTATCTATCTATCTATCTAGATAGATAGATATAAACATACACACACACTCCTCTCTCTCTCTACACACACACATATTAGATAGATAGATAGATAGATAGATAGATAGATAAAAGATAAAAGATCTGGACCTGATGGCTTCACTGATGAATTCTGTCAAACTAGGAATAGAAGTACCTCAATATAATAAAGGTGATATATGACAAGCCCACAGCTAACATCATACTCAAGGACTCAAGGGTGAAAAATTGAGAGCATCTCCTTTAAGATCAGGAATAAGACAAGGATGCTTACTGTAACCACCTGTATTCAACATTGTGCTGAAAATCCAAGATAGAGCAATTGGTCAAGAAAAAGAAATAAAAGACATCTAAATTGAAAAAGTGAAGACAAAATTGTCCCTGTTAGCAGATGGCAGGGTCTTATAAGAAAACCTAAAGGTGCATAAAAAATTGTTAGAACTAATAAAAGAATTTAGTAAAATTACAGGAGACAAAATCAACAAGCAAAAAAATAGTTACATGTCTATACACTAGCAAGAAATTGTCTGAAAGGAAATTAGAAAAACAATTCCATTACAATAGCACTGAGAAGAATAAAATACTTACGGATAAACTTAACTAAGAATGTTAAAGACTTGTACATTGTAAACTAAAAAATATTACTGAAATAATTGAAATGAGACAAACAAAAAGATATCTTATGTTCATGGACTGGATGACTTAATATTGATAAAATGTCTATACTACCTAAAATGATCTATAGATTCAATGCATTCTTTATCGAAATTCTGATGAGATTTTTCACAAAAATAGAAAAAAGAAATCCTAAAATTCATATGGAATTACAAAAGATCCTGAATAGCCAAAGAGATCTTAAGAACGAGGAACAAACCTGGACAAATTATACTTCCTGAATTTAATATATATATTGCATAACTACAGTAATTGAAACATATGATAATGGCATTAAGACAAACACGTAGAACAGTGGAACAGAATAGAGAGCCCAGAAATATATATATGCATGCATTATCAATTGACCTTGAAATGGGTTGCCAAAAATACACAATGGGGAAATGGTAGCCTTTTCAACAAATCGTCCTGAGAGACCTGGGTATCCACATACAAAATGAAAATAGAACTCTTACACTCCACACAAAAAACAATGCCAAATTGATGAAAGACAAATGTAAGAACTGAAATTGTCACACCCCTAGAAGAAAACATAGGGAAAAACTTCTTGACATATATCATGGCAATGATTTTATCTATATAGCTCCAAAGAACAGGCAACGAAAGCAAAAATACACAAATGGGTCTATATAAAACAAAAATCTTCTGTATAGAAAAGATAGCACTCAACAGACTAGAAAGATAACCTAGAGACTGAGAAAGTAGTTGTAAATTGTATACCAAATAAGGGGTTAATATCTAAAATATATAAGAAACTCCTCTAACTCAGTAACAAGAATAATTAAACCAACAAGAAAAATGGGCAAAGGTCTTAAATAGACAATTATCCCAAAAAAGACCTACAAATGGCCAGCAAGTATATGAAGATATGCTCTTCATCACTAATCATCGAAAAGTGCAAACCAAAACTATAGTTATTATTATCTCATATCTGTTAAGATGGCTATTATTAATTAAAAAAACAGATAACAAATGTTGGCAAGAATATGGAGAAATTGCAACCTGTGTACATTCCTGGTGGGAATAACCACTGTGGAAAACAGTGTGGAGGTTCCTTAAAAATTAAAAATAGGATGATTATATGATACAACAATCCCACTTCTTGGTATATATATATTCTAAGGTACTGATATTCATATCTGGAAGAGATATCTGCACTTTCATATTATTGCAGCAGTATTTACAACGGTCAAGATAAGGAAACAACTTAAATGTCCACAAACGAATGGATAAAGAAAATGTGGTATACATACAATGCAATTTTTTTTTTTTTTTTTTGAGTTGGAGTCTCAGTCTGTCACCCAGGCTGGAGTGCAGTGGCTGCTCCCGGCCACTGCAGCCTTGACCTGCTGGCCTCCGGCGATCCTTCCGCCTCAGCCTTCCGAGTAGCTGGAACTACAGGCGTGCGCTACCACACCCGGCCAATTTTTTGATTTATTGAGGAGATGAGGTCTCACCATGTTGCCCAGGGCGGTTTCAAACCCGTAGGTTCAGGCAATCCTCTTGTCTCGGCCTCCCAAAGTGCTGGGATTATAGGCCTAAGTCACTGCACCAGACCGACCTTTATTTTCTAAAAATTAATTTAAATATATTTTTTGAGTCTGAGTCTCACTGCATAACCCAGGCAGGCTTGAAGTGGCTCCACCCAGCGTGTGACAATTTTGACCTTTTGAGTGCAACAGATTTTTCCATCTCAGGATCCCAGGCGTCTGAAACTATAGGCAAGTGCGACCAATCTCAGCTAATTTGTTTCAGCTTTTATAGTTACATGGATGTGATATGTTGTCCAGATTAGCCTCAAACTTCTGGACTCCAGCAATCCTCTCCCCCCCCCCCCGCACCACTGACCTGGATAAAAACCCAAAACACACACAAACAACCCAAGTGGGGTCTTTAGGATACAGGCCCCTCATCTTCTTGGGTTTTTATTTTTTTATTTTTTTATTTTTTTTAGTTGGAGCCTCACTCTGTCGCCCAGACTGGAGTGCAGTGGCCGCACCCAGCTACCGCAGACTCGACCTGCTGGGCTCCGGCGATCCTTCCACCTCAACCTTCCAAATAGCTGGAACTACAGGCTTGTGCTACCACACCCGGCTAATTTTTTGATTTGTTGTAGAGATGAATTCTTGCCAAGATGCCCAGGCGGGTCTTGAACCTATGGGCTCAGGCAATCCACTCACCTTAGCCTCCCAAAGACGCGGGATTACAGGCTGAGCCATCGAGACTGGCTATCTTATCGGTTTTAGTGGTCCTCTAAATTAAGTCACATCCCCTGCTCCAACTCTTTGTCTTGACTTTGGCTGTTCCTGAAGGCAGAACCCGGTTTGGACTTGGTGACAAACTGCCAATGACCCTGATGACTTGCCCTAGGAAATTCCACCTGGATATCCCAGATTGGATGACTATGGGGCTAACCAGTACCTGCACATGGTCAGCTTCCCCTTGCCCTTTCTCCTTGCCTTTCCTCCCAGGCCCTCCAGAGACCGCTGACCAAGAGACCTGACTGGTGACTTAGAGATTCAAGATCCGTTTTTGCTCTAAGGGAATTCCTTAACATTGTGCCAGACCCTCTGTTTAATCTTGGAAGAAGAGAGAGGGACAGGACAAGGACCACAGCCGCTTCCCCAGGGTCCTTCCATAACACTCCTGGTTCCTGCACATCCAGAGCACGGGATTGCCTGGGGAGGCCTCTGGTGGGGCGAGGTCGCCATGGGGACAGGACCCTGGGGACCGGACTACACCCACCCTATTCAGAGGGGACCAGGTCCGAGACACTGGAGAGGCTGGTTCCAGGATCAGAGGTGAGAAGGAGGCTGGTCTGCCATAACTGGGTCATCCGGGTCCATCCTGCTTCCCATTCTCCCACCCACCCCCATGCTATCTCTCAGTTTCTGGGTGCCCCAGCATGCTCCCTACGGACACCTCAGACCTGCATGTCATAGGGCATAAAAGAAAGAAAAAAAGACACGTGGTTCTTTACGAGATCATGCAGAACTTCTGAAGTCACAGGATACAAAAGTCCTGGTCAGAACCCAGAAACCGTCCCTTCACTTTCAGCTTCTCTCTCATTGGGCAGTTTCCGAGCTAGGATCCGCTGATTGGATAAGGGTACAGGCCACCACCCTTCTAATCTTGAGTGACAACAGATGCAATCAAATGGAGTTGGAGGAGGCAAGAAAAAAGAAAAGCATTTTTTTGATTGTATCATTTTGAGGTTGAGTTGCCTCCCTGCACCCGAATTGGGGGAGGGGAAGAGCAGGTGTGGTGCACATCACGGAGCATGCTGGGAACTCTGGCACAGGAGTGGCACCTGGTGGCTTGGTCGCTGAGCACCAGGACTCCATCCCAGTCTGCAGTGGTTGCAAAACACTGCAATGTTCCCTGTGTTTGTTGTCAAGGTGCATCTACATTTTTGACCTGCAAGAGAGTCACTTTCACCAGTGACATGATGGACAAACTGGTCTTTGCCACACTCAAGTACCAAAGAAATAAGCCTCCTAAAGAAGAATTTAAAAAATAAATAAATAAATAAAAGGAGGCAAGAAATATGCCCCCCCCCCATGCTCGTGTATAAAAGAGTGTAGGCTGCGATCGGTGGCTCAGCCTGTAATCCCAGCACTTTGGGAGGCTGAGGCGAGTAGATTGCCTGAGTCTGTGGGTTCAAGACCAGTCCAAGCAACTTGGCAAGACCTCATCTTTACAGTAATCAAAAAAAGAGCCAGGCTTGGTGAAAAGATAGATCGAGAGTGGGATGCCATTTTTCACCTTGTTCTGAAATGCTGACACAACGATGAGAAAGTAGAAGCTCTGCTTTTGGAGAAATGCACACTTTAGGTATAATTAACTTTACCAACTTTGTCTTTTCAGAAACAGACTTCCAGGTACCAGAGGTATCTCATAGTGGCAATCAAGCTTGCCTAGAGTAAAGGGAATTTACAAGGCCTAAGACATCATACATTGGTCATGGACTGTAAAAGTCATGAAACATGTAATTACAAAAGTTATGACCTGCCCAGAGGGGGAGCAGGTGGGGACTTAATCTTCCAGTAGAATGGGCCCTATCTATAGGGAAGTCAAGGACCCCCCAAAGCTACCTACTGCGAATGCCTAGGAGATAAGGAGGAAGTGCATACTCCATTAGCTCCAAGGAATGTCGTTTGGGAAGATATAGGAGAATAAGAATTCTTGTCATACCCTTCTCTAGGGGCTATGATAATGTGGGTGAACATTAATACGTCTCTGTGCCACAGGATCTCCAAGACATCCACAGGTGGTCGACAAGGAAGTCACAACAGTCACTGCAGTCACATGCAACATCTCCAATAAAAGAATTTAAGCCAAAACTCAGGGGGCTACAAGGCTACACTCACCTAGAGTGTAGGCCCACTCCCTATCTGAGGGGGTGAGCTTTTCTTAAATAAATATTTTCTTCTCTCACCTCTGTGTGTTGCAATTCTTTGCAATTCACTCGGATCTCTGGGTTCCCAGTGCACACCTCCGGCTTGCCAGCCCTGGCAGTGCTGTGCATCTCCCTGCACCTCTACACCCTCACCCTGTCTGCCAGTATGCTAACACTTGGTATCACTCATTTATAGTTCAGCTACTTGGAAGACTGAGGCTGAAGGATCGCATGAGCCCTGCAGGTCGACACTGGCATGGCTGAGAGCATGCCACTGTACTGCAGCCTGGGTGACAGAATAAGACTACAACTCAAAACAAAAAAAGGAGAGAGAATATGCAAGACTCATGTTATGCAATCCATAATCCTGGAGCAGATAAGCTTCTAAAATTGGCTCCCAACCACATATTGTCTAGACCTCCCAAAGGACATTGTGGGGATCTGGATGATGCCATAACTAAGCCAGATCGTAGAACCCATGTCCATCCAGTAGGATAGATCTGGATATTCACTACTGTAAGAACTCTATCAGTTAGGAGAGATCTGGACACTCACTATTGTACAAAGACAGCACTGTGCAGAGCAGGCTGCAGAAGGGACTGCTGAGAATTCATTTGCTAGAATTATTTTATTTTTTGTTGTTGTTCTCCTGAAAGCACAATGAGATAAGAAAAAGGAAGTTGCAGACTCAACAAAAAAATGGAGAATCCTGCCTGAACCCGGGGGATTGAGACCAGCCCAGACAACTTGGGGAAACTTCATCTCTACAATTAAAAATAACAAAAGTAGCTGGGTGTGGTAGGGTGTGCCTGTAGTTAAGATGCTTGGAAGGCTGAGTGGAAGGGTTGGCACTGTCAACCAGCCTGGATGAAAGAATGAGACTCCAACTCAAAAAATAAACAAACAAACAAAAAACCCAGAGAAACTCTCAGCAACTAGATGAAAAAAAGACAGACTACTGACTGTGACATGCAGCTACATCCTATTCTTGCATAGCTAGGAAATCTTTTCCCGGATGCAGCTCTTGTCCCTAACGTAGAGCATCTTTGCACAAAGTGAGGACACATTTTTAATTTCTAACCATGAAAGAACCCCCCAAGTATGGCAGACCTACAGACTTGGCTTCCTGGGCCCACACTTGAAAATTTTCATCATTCCTATAATCTGGAGCATGTACCAAATCCTGACATCATGGCCCCAGGACTGTGCACTTGGTCTCAGATTTCTGCTTCATTGGAGGTCAGGTAATGGACATTCGGGGCATGGAAGTTCAGCCATCACTGCCTCCTTGAGTGGATAAGGTTGATGGCTGGTCTGTGGGTTTCTGCTCACCCTCATCGATGTCCTGGTTGCTCTTCAAGCCTGGTGATATCACTGGTTTGGCCCTGCTGGGCATGAGTGGGCCCCAGGTACCTACACATTATTCCAAGGGTTCTCTCCCTGCCTTGGACCAAATTCTAGTTTTGGTCAGGGCCACAGGTTCCCTGTATGATCATCCTAGGTGTCCCTAAATCACATTTTCTCCCAGAAGTCAGATTGAGGCCAGGTTGGATCCTTTAGTGTTAAGACTTGTGCCCTTTAAGAAAGACACTGTCACATGGATTGACCTGCATGAGGACCAAGACCTACTGCTGGCTGGCTAAGACTTTGCTGATGCCACACTCACCCTCTCATCCAGAGGCTTCCAAGTGTCCAACTTCCTTGTTGACATTAATTTCACAGAGCTGAGGCGCTATGTGGAGATTTGGAGCCGCTTTCTGCATGCTACCCTGAGTTTTTCTGGGCCATTTGGATCACTTTCCCATAAGAAAGTTAATATGCAGCTGTCTCCATAAGGAAGAGGGCTATCTCAGATTTAGTGGGATGGACAGGTCCTGGTGTTGGAGCCACAGTGGGGAAACAGGGTGAGGTTGTCCTGTGGTACTAACCTCAAAGGGAAGATCTGGAAGACAGAAACCCGGCATCCTTGTTTAAAACCATACCATGGAAAACATTGGCTTATGATCTCCAGATGTGTGGGGAGCTTTGAGAACAAACTTAAGAAGGAAATCACCAAACAACCATGGTCAATTCTGAGCCAGGGGTATGCTGGCCACACCTGAGCCTTCAGGTCCCCAGAAACCAGACTACTACTATGCAATCTATGGGACCCCCAATCTGAAGTTGTGCTTCAACTTTGGGATCAGACCAGCAAGGAGACATTGGGGGAGGACTCTTGATTGAGAGGAGTTACCACATGGCTTTTTTTGGGGGTTTTAGTCTCACTCTGTCAACCAGGTTGGAGTACAGTGGCATGCTCTCGGCCACCACAGCCTTTGCCTGCTAGGCTCAGTTGATCCTTCTACCTCAGCCTTTCAAATAGCTGGAACTACAGGCACATGTCACCATGCCCAGCTAATTTTTTATTTATTGTAGAGAAGAGCTCTCACCACATTGCCCAGGCTGGTCTCCAACTCGTGGGCTCAGGCAATTCTCTCACCTCAACCAACAAAATTGCTGGGATTATAGGAGTTAGCCACTGCACCCAGCCTGCTCTGTTGTTTTCTAGAGCTGAACTGGTGGGCTGGGAAGAGCCAGGCTATCTACCTTGATCAACTTCCTCACTGAGCTCATCTGGCCCTCACAGGGTGGCCAGGACTCTGGTTCCTGGAATTCTTGGGTTTTCTATATGGCACCCTGTTCTAACACTAAAGACACCCATGCAGGAAATTGATCCCAGTGGTAAGGGTGTGTGCAGCCTGGGACATGGTTGCTGTTGGAACAACTCAGGCTTCTCCAGTGATGGGTGTCCTAAGTTTCAGACTGGCTTGGGGCTCCCTGCATCATGCCCTCAACCCAGGGCTACTCTACCTCACCTTCAGACCTAGTAAAGACCTCTGGTGGGAGAGTCGTTCACTGTTACCCAAGCTCCTATGACAATCTAACATGGAATTGTCTCCACTATGGGGTGATTCTCCTAGGCATTGAATCCCCCTGACCTCTGGGGTTGTGACTCCATGCCATGGGAGGATTGAATATTGCCACACTCAACTGAAGTTTTGATTTCTGTGTCTGGGCTGTGGTCCCCCATGGACCTCTCCCAAATTCTGCCTACATCTGGGACATCAATTTTTTTCCACTCCCTTGTTCAGGGCATGTGCTGCCACCCGTGGGAGGGTGGGTGTTAGGGATTAAAGGATTGCCTGCTGCTTTCTGGGGCTATTGGCATCAGTTCGCATAGATGACTGTGACCTCTCTGGTTACTTTCAGGTACTTTCAAAGGCAGGTGCAGGACAGTGTGGCAGAGGGACTTGGAGTGTCTAGCCCTCATCCTTGCCCAGTCTCTGAGATATGTTCAGTAAAACCTGGGGCCCAGTTGCCCTGTTTTCAGTAGGTTTGTAGAGGAGAAGAAGGGGATAAAAGCCCAGAGAGGTCAATTAATGGGGCCTGTGTGCTCAAGTCTTCTTTGCCCCAGAAGGTGAAATGGGAGTGGACTTGGTGGTGGACTTAACCTCAGGGAGAGATCACACTCTATCCATCTCAGCTGAGACCTGGAGACCTGAAGGTGCCTCAGTGCCATGTCATCCTCCAAAGCCCAGGCCCAGGATAAACTGACCTGAAAGAACTCCTGCAGGTCAAACAGGAACAGCCTCATAAAATGCTGTAGGCACAGTGGTGGGACCCATGCTGGAAAGAGACCCACGCTGAAAAGAGTCCACCAGGAAGGGTCAGTTCCAGCACTCTACTCCTTCCCTGGGTGCCTCCTACTGGCCAGTCCTGCATCCTTTCTGGCTAATAATGCTGTCCAGTTGTTCACAGGAGGCCATGGTCAGAGAAAGGTCTAGGTGGGGAAATGTTCTCCACCCTTCTGCCTCTCATCTGTGTCATGTCATGAGGGGGTACCATGTCTGGGAGGACTCATGATGACCCACCCAGTCCACCAGGCCATACACTATTTCAGGTTTATACACTGTTCATTATTTAGTCTACTTAGAAATTTCAAGTAATTTTTTTGCTGTTGTTGGAGTCTTGCTATGTCACCCAGGCTGGAGGGCAATGACATGCTCCTGGCCACGGTAGCCTCAAATGCTGGGCTCAGGCGATTCTTCTGCTTCAATCTTTCAATAAGCTGGAACTACAGGCAAGTGCCACCATGCCTTGGTAATTTTTTATTTATTGTAGAGATGAGGTCTCATCGAGTTTCCCTGGCTGGTCTCAAACTCAGCAGCTCAGGCAATCCACTCGCCATGGTCTCCTAAAGTGCTGGGATTACAGGGTGAACCAGAGCCTGGCCTAGTTACATTTCTTTTTTTTTTTTTTTTTGAGTTGGAGTCTCACTCTGTCACCCAGATGGAGTGCAGTGGCTGCTCCCGGCCACTTCAGCCTCAACCCACTGGGCTCCGGTGATCCTTCTGCCTCGGCCTTCCAAGTAGCCGGAATTACAGGCACACACTACCACGCCCGGCTGATTTTTTATTTATTGTAGAGATGAGGTCTCCCCAAGTTGCCCAGGCAGGTCTCGAACCCACGGGCTCAGGCAATCCACTCACCTCAGCCTTCCAACAACGTGGGATTACAGGCTGAGCCATCGAGCCTGGCTCCTAGTTGCTTTTCAATTAATACTTTCCATGTTTGTTCTCAACTGATGTCACTTTGTAGAATTAGCATGCTTCATTTTATTGATTTTACAGAGCCAATTTGTTAAGGTGATAACTTGTAAAATTTGATAAGTCAGGGGGTTCCTTTGACTTTGTATTGTTCTATTAAAGGGAACAGAGAAACAAGACAGTTTTCAGTGTGTAATAAATGTTTCATAATTAAGTATAAAAATTTTTTTTTAGTTGGAGTCACACTCTGTCCCCCAGACTGGATGTCAGTAAGACACTCCCAGCCATCCAGGCTCAAACTGTGAGGCTCTGGTGGTTCTTCTACATCAGACTTCCAAGTAGCTGGAACTACAGGCATGCACTATCACGCCTGGCTCATTTTTGATTTATTGTCGAGATGAGGTCTTGTCAGGTTGCCCAGGTGGTTCTCAAACTCACAGGCTCAGGCAATCCACTTGCCTTGGCCTCCAAATTACTGGAATTACAGCTGAGTCACCAAGCCCAGCAAATATTTTTCTTAGAGGGAGTTGGTGGCTGTATGTAAGAGACTGAAGATACCCAGAGACATGAAATGCCATTGATTCTGCATGTGGATTCCTCGTGACACTTCACTAACATACTTCATACATTATGTGTATTACAAATTGTAGTTTTACAATAATGTAAACAAATTAGCCCAGAAAGATAAAACCAAATAATGCATGTTCTCACATATAATTGAGGGCTAAATACTGGGCACATACAGACATCAAGATGAGAAAAGCAAACACTAAGGAGTGATGAAGGGGGAGGGAGGGAGCAAAGCCTTGAAAAACTGCTTATTGGGCACCATCTTCCCTGTTTGGGTGGTGGGTTTAACAGAAGCTTAAATGTCACCACCACACAACATACCCATGTCACAAACCTGCACAGGAATCCACTGAATTCAAAACAGAAAACAAATAGAAAATCATGAAGAAAGTATATCTTTATTGTTCATTAAATGAAAGTGGGCCAAAATAAAGTTCTTCCTTGCCATCTTCACCATGAGAAGCTGAGGATAAGATGGAAGAGGAGAGCCTGCTCTTGCTGTCTTGGCTGACAGAGGTGGAAGAGATGGAGGGGAGGCGGGAGAGACTGGACAAGGTGCAGCTTTCAGAAACACATCTAAATTTCTGTCTGATGCTTTTACATTCTCATTTTTCAAAAAATGTTTCCCTATGGACCCATTCTACTTCTGCTATATGCTTTAGTTTTAGTGCCCTATAGTAGAAAGTTTCCTGTTATAAAAGATGTGAAAAGCAATCTGTAATTAGAACACTTCTGTCAGCTTGTGTAATGCTGAAATATTTTTTGACACTGCTGATTTGGTGTCTTTTTCTTTTTGTCAGTCTTGCTGTCACCCAGGTTGGAGTGCAGTGGTAGGCTCACGGCCACTTCAGCCTTTGCCTGCTGGGCTGAATCCTTCCCCCTTAGCCTCCTGAGTCCCTGGAACCACAGGCATGTGGCACCATGCCTAACTAATGTTTTGATTTATTGTAGAGGTTGTTCTTGAATGTCTGGACTCAGACAATACTCTCACCTCAGCCTCCTAAATTGCTGGGATTACAGGCATCAGTCTCCACACTCAACCTCTTCTCTGTCTTCTTTCTAGTCACCTGACACTGTTGGAAATACTCCCCTCCATCAAGTCCTCTGCTGCTAACTCCTCTGGTGTGGTGCTTGTTAGCTGATGAATGTCTTCAAGATCTCTATCTTGAGACCCTTTTCTCTCCACCTTTTTGCAATATACACACTTTCTTTCTCTGATTTCCTTGATTGGCTCAAGAGAGCCCAAATGCTCATATAGACAGCAGTAACACATGGTTTGTTAAGCAGAATCTCACAACACTTGCTTTTAAACACTCAGTATTTTTCATGAATAAAGGTAATTCGAAATACTTTCGAAGGAAACAAAAAATATCTGAGAGAATTTATCAATAGCAGATTATTCTTTTTTTTTTTTTTTTTTGAGTTGGAGTCTCACTCTGTCACACAGACTGGAATGAAGTGGCCACTCCCGGCCACTGCAGCTTCGACCTCCTGGGCTCCAGCAATCCTTCCACATCAGCCTTCCAAGTAGCTGGAACTACAGGCATGTGCTAACATGCCTGGCTAATTTTTGATATATTGTAGAAATGAGGTCTCACCAGCTTGCCCAGGTGGGTCTCGAACCCAAGGGCTCAGGCAATCCACTCACCTCGGCCTCCCAAAGCACTGGGATTACAGGCTGAGGCACCGAGCCTTGCCCACATCAGTTTTTAAAATGTTGAGATATAATAAAAGTGTATTTCACACATTTTATGTAAATAGAATAGCAAATTTTGTGCCCCCTAAATAATTTTATTAATGGCAGAATCATCTGGTTTTTAGAACATTATCCATCATTAACTTCTTAAAATGTGATTGGCTTCCAGGTGCTAATTTCATTGGTTACTCTTTTATCAGAGTTGAATTGTGTTAAAGGCCTCAGTCCATAGACATTAACTGTACGACTGAACCCTCAAAGGGATCGGTCATCTCTCCGTGAAATGTGTGAGATGGGTGGATTGAGGAACCAACACACTGGAAGACAAAGTCTCCTCTGCACTCATGTGTGAGCCTCAGTCTCCAGGAGACACAATAAGGCCCGTCCTGGCTTACTAGGCAGTGGTTTTTTCCATATATGTCCTGTTTTACTTTTAAACTTGTATTGCCTTGGTTTCTGTGTTTTTTTGTTTTGAGTTGGAGCTTCACTCTGTCACCCAGACTGGAATGCAGTGGCTCGCTACCAGTCACAGCACCCTTAACCTGCTGGCTCTGGCGATCTTTCTGCCTCAACCTTATAGCTGTAACTATAGGCATGTGCTACCATGCTCTGCTAATTTTTGATTTGTTGTAGAAATGAGGTTGCACCAAATGCTGTGGGCTCAGGCAATCAACTTGTCTTGGCATCCCAACATTCTCGGATTACAGAATGAGCCACTGAGCCCGACCCTCGGTGTGTTTTTAAAGCAAACATCACCCTAGTTTAGTTTTCTGGTCTTTTTGATATGCAATGCCACTTGTTTTCTTTTCAGACTTTTTTTTTTTGAGTTGGAGTCTCACTCTGTCATCCAGACTGGAGTGCAGTGGCCGTTCCCAACCACCACAGCCTCAACCTGTTGGGCTCCAGTGATCCTTCCGCCTTAGTCTTCCAAGTAGCTGGAACTACAGGCACGTGCTACCACACCTGACTAATTTTTTTTTATTTATTGTAGAGATGAGGTCTCGCCAAGTTGTCCAGGCAGGTCTTGAACCCGCGGGCTCAGGCAATCCAGTCACCTCAGCCTCCCAAGGCGCAGGATTGAGACTGAGTCACTGAGCCTGGCTCCTACATTTTAAAATAAAAATAATATTGAAAAGAAAAAGAAATAGAAGAGAATAGAAAACCTGGTTTCCCAGGATGAGGATAATGTCAACACACAATTTCTATACTATACTAAGTGTTTCATATCCGTTCTCCATAGAAAAATCACATTTAAGTAGAAATGTAAAAATTATTAGAAACATTGTGTCAGCAAGATGCAACATTACATCATGACCAATCTCCCTTTATGTCAGGAAAGAATAGGAGAATCACCATTAGGGAATCCAGCAACAAAATTAGTCACATTAACAGAATCAGTGAGAAAGTCATATGATCATGTTAACAGATTAAAATGATTTTGTGACACTTTTAGAAAAGAATTATGCATTTATAAATCACTGGATAAGAAAGTAGTATATAATATTTCTGAAACACATGAAAAACAGTAGAAATAAAAAGTAATAAAAATACATTTTGGGAAGAAAGTTTAAAATGGTATCACTAAGTTGATATTCTCTATTCAGTTTATCAATTGAGCCTGACAATGACATTGACACCAGCTATTTTTGTTCTGGAGAAAAAAAACTTTTCTGCACAAAAGAACATTTAAGTTGGAAATCCATAAAAACCTGAAAAAAAAATAGGATTATATTATACATAATAAGGACTAGAAAAATAAAGCAGTGTGATAGTGACTTTTTAAAAAGATTGAGAATTCAAGGGAATACAAAGTTTAAAAGGAGAATAAGACATATATGTAAATGCACTATACAATCAAGCCACAGTGGTGGAAGACAAGTAGTGACCTTGCTGTTTCTCACTGGAGACTGTAGCTTACACATGCAGAGAGACTTTGTCTTCCAGTGTGTTTGCTTCTTGCAGGTCTTCCTCACCCATGTTAGGCAGAGATGACCCAGCCCTTCAGACTGTTCAGAGTCTTGGAGTCAGTGTTGTATACACAGTAAGTCCTTAATTACAGATGAGTTCTGATAAAAGAATAGCCAATTTTGTATGCAATGGAAGACCAATCACATATTAAGTCAGTGATGGATAATGTTCTAAAAACTAGATGATTCTTCCATTTGTCATTTAGGAAGCACAGAATTCTGTTATATTTAAATAAAATGGGTGAAACTACACTTTTATTCTATCTAAATATTTCAAAATCCGACGTTGCCATTGACACGGTGTCTGTAACTCAGTGTCCACCATAAGTTGATTCTCCCTCATTATGTCCCTTACATTTTCACTTCCATTATATTTTCATACAGCAGTATGACTTTGTCTCCTTAAAGTATGCTTCTTAGAAGCTGCTATTGGTAATCAAACCTCTCAGGTATTTTATCTGGAAAATATTTCTTTTTTCCTACTCTTTAAACATATTTGATTCTACCTTTCATAATACTTTATATCACCACTGTTAACACTAGTTTCACTGCTTTCAAGAAAACATAAGTTTTGGAAAAAGCCTTAGTGCTTTTCGTGTAGTTTTGTTTGGTAATTTTAATTTAGACTTATTTGTATATTTCTATTTAGAATTTATATACACACACATTTTTGAGTGGCATCTCTCTGCCACCCAGCCTAGAGTTCAGTGGCGTGTTTATGACTCAACCTATGGGTTCAGGCAATGCTTCCCATAAGACATCTGAGTACCTTGGGACAACTTGTACTACCACACCCAATAATTTTTTAATTTTTTATAGATATGATTTGCCCATACTGCTCTCAGACCTTTGGGTTCAAGACGTTCTCCTACCTCAGCCAAACAAAGTATTGGGAATACAGTCCTGAGTCACCTTGCCTTGCCCCTCACTGCTTTTAGAGGTTTGGTTTTTTTTTGTTTGTTTTCTGTTTGCTATCACACAGTTTGACTAATATTACTTTTAATACTGTTTTGTTTTTCTATTTTTGACACACATTAATTCAAAATTTAGGAATTTATATGTGGTTATTTTACAAACTCATATATCAACAAATCTTTGGATATGACTTTTTTTTTAAGTTGGAGTCTCACTCTGTCGCCCAGACTAGAGTGCAGTGGCCGCTCCCAGCCACCGCAGCCTTGACCTGCCAGGCTCCAGCGGTCCTTCCGCCTCAGCCTTCCAAGTAGCTGGAACTACAGGCGTGCACTACCACGCCCAGGTAATTTTTTTTGATTTATTGTACAGATGAGGTCTCACCAAGTTGCCCAGGTGGTTCTTGAACCCGTGGGATCAGGCAATCCACTCACCTCAGCCTCCCAAAGGCGCTGGATTACAGGCTGTGCCACCAAGCCCAGCTTGGATATGACCTTTTATTTTTACTTTTTCACACATTTACTCAAAGCACTACATAAATGGGAAATGTTTCCTATTTTACATTCAATTAACCATTTATGTAGAATTGTAATCATAATTTTTATCACTTGGACTTTGACACTTTGAGTATATAAATTATGCTTAATATTTCCACACAACAGTGCTGTTATCAGCTCAATCTAATTTTATATTTATCTTACATATTATGTTGATTTATTATATTCATAATTATGTTGGCTTGGCTGTTTATCAAATAGGGCTAGTCAGGATTATACTGTCTTGTTATTTCCACATCTATTTTTCTCACTGTACTGTTAGCCCATGAAGAACATGGGTTTGACCTGCATAGGTCTACGTTTTTTCAACAAATACACTGCATTTTTTTTTGACAATTTGTGATCATTTAAAAGAAACGCACAGAACCACAGTTTAGAAATATACTTTAAATATGTCATGAGGACATCAGTAGAAGTATATTCTTGTCTATTTTGACATTTACTATCAAAAACACATACAAAGCTATCATACAAAGGTAAACTTATAATTTATGCACTTACAGGGTATATATGGCACCATCAGCAGTTGAGAAATGTGCAAATAAATGTAAAGATGCAGTATTAACTCATAATGGTATAAAATTAGCTATGACACAAAGTGTATCAGTCAATAATTTTGGAACCACTTCCTGCTGCCAGGTGATGAATGCAAGTGTTGTGAGATTCTGTTTCACACACCATGCGATGTTAATGTTTCCATATGAGCATTTGGTCTCTCCAGAGTGAAACAAGGAAATTACAAAGAATCATTGTATTTATGGCAAAAGAGTGGAAAGGGAAGGGTATCAAGATATAAATGTTGAAGATATTCCAGAGCCCAGAACCCAAACCACAGGAGTTAGAGGTAGATGACATGAGGGGACAAGTGCTTCCAACACAGTGTCAGATGACTAGAAATGAAACAGGAGACTGGGCATGGTGACTCATGCCTAAAATTCTAGCAATTTGGGAGGCAAAGTACAGCAGACTGCCTTAGTCTAGGGCTTCCAGGCCAGCCTGAGCAACCTGGTGAGACTTGTCTTAATGATGAATCCAATAGTTGGCTGGGCATGAAAACAAATGTTGGTGACACCAGCTACTCAGGAGGCTAAAATGAGAAAGATGGCCTGATACCATCACGTTGAGGCTGCAGTGACTGTGGATTTTCCACTGTGTTCCAGCCCGGGCATCAGAGTCAAAATCCAACCTAATATATAAGTATTTACAATAGTCAGGATTCAGAAAATTAGGTCTTATAATTATACTCCTGTATAATCTTTATTACAATAATCAAAATGACATATAACTTAAAAAAAAGGAAGAAAATATGACCTATAAAAAAAGGATCACTAGAGACATCCTTCCATAAGTTACTCAATGGTATATGGTCATTATATACTTACAGTCTTGGGTAAGATAGAATAGATAAACACTTATGGCAACATAACAATTTGTTGAGTGAACAACAAATGTTAATACTTTATAAACAATTCTGTTCATTAAAAGAAACAAATTTACATAGCCTAAACAAACCTTCAAATTTCACTGTATGCAAAACCAGATTACAAATATTCAAGCATTTCTGTTCTTCTGATAGTGTGATCCATGTGTGAAAAGCTTTCTTCAGTTTTAAAAACTGAATCTGATTATTTACTAAACATAAACTTATAATATATACATTTTAAGGGAGCAATTATCTTTGCTCAGATGTCTATGAAAATATTTCTTTATATTATATCAAATTACACTTATGGCTTGTAAGTATTGATAGTATGAAGATGCATCAAGAATGTTCTGGCCTCATTATCTCATTTGCAAGTAAGTAGTAAGACAAATGATTTCTAAAACTCTCAATGATTCTTTGTCATTTATTTCCAAATAAAAATGTTATCTTGAGCACTCACTTCATTCCAAACTTACAATAATGCTTAATGTGAGCCACAAAAAACCTCTTCACTTCAATCTTTTAAAAGAGATTACATACCAGTGTTCTTCATTCTCCATGAAAAACATGAGATGAGTGCTGATGACCTACTATACAAGGACCTTTCATAGCTCTAACATACCAACAACTGACCCCATGCCTTTACATAAACAGTACGAATGAAGGCATAGCATCATGGGAGTTGTGTTACATCAATATGGTTTGCTTTTTGAAATATCCTCAAATTCTGTCAGTGTAAAACCAAAATTATACAGAGAATATACTTATGCTTTCCTAAAAAAGAAACAAACAACAAACCATCTTCTAATGCCACTCAATATTTGATATTTATTTCAACTTACATTCAGTAAATAAGCTTCCATATAAATTGCATCTGTAAAGTTTTCAGTCTTAATACCCTAGTGTTTCCAATGGCATATATTTTGAACAAAGGCTAGTCCACATTCTTTAAATTTGTAGATTCTCTACAATGCAGTCTAATGTCAAATAAAGTTTTTGCTGGTTAATGTCTTTAGACATGTTTTACATTTGTACATTCAAAAGATCTGTGGTTTGAGTAAAGATAACGGTACTCCTTACATTTGTAAATTTTTCTCCATGTCTGTATTGTTTATAAATAGATAGATGATATTCCAGTTATTAGAGATACTGAAAATTTGGAGTATAAATTGTCTGATGTTGAGAAAACTTGGAATAACAGTGAAAAGGTTTACCCCATTCTGCCCATCTATAGGGAATCCCTAAATATAGATGCTCATATGTCAACCAAATATTGAATGAGAGCTAAAGGCTTTATCTCATTCCTCTCATTTATATAGTTTTATCTCAATGTGGTTTCTCCTATGTCCAGTTAGTTGTATATGAGAGCAAAGGGCTTACCGTGTTTTTCACATTTGTAGAGTTTCTCTCCAGTATGGATGATTCTGTGTCCAGCAAATCCTTTATGAGTGTGAAAAGCTTTGCCACACTTTTCACATTTGTAAGGTTTCTCAATAGTATGGATCTTGACATGTCAACCAAATAGTGAATTACAGTGAAAAGCTTTTCTGCATATTTCACATTTGTAGGGGTTCTTTTCAGCATGGATTGTCATGTGTCCAGCAAATTCATTGTGAGAGTGAAAGGTTTTGCCACATTTTTTACACTTGTAGGATTTCTCCCCAGTATGCGTGGTCTCATGTCCAGCAAATCCTAATAGAGTGAAAGCCTCTGTCACGCTCTTCACGGTTTATCTCCAGTATCGATGGTCTTATGTCCAGCAAATACTCCATGAGTACAAAAAGCTGAACCACACTTTTCACATTTGTAGGGTTTCTCAACAGTATGGATCTTGCCATGTTGAGCAAGTAGTGAATGAGAGTAAAAAGCTTTTCAATATATTTCATATTTGTAGGTTTTCCCTCCAGTATGGATCATCTTATGTCTACCAAATCCATTGTAAGAGCAAAAGGCATTTCCACATCCTTCACACTTATGGTTTCTCCCCAGTATGTACCTTGATATGTTCAACAAGCTTTGAATGGGAGCAAAAGGCTTGGCCACATTCTTCACATTTGTAGAATTTCTCCCCAGTATACATGGTCTTATGTCTGCAAATCCTACATGAGAGTGAAAGGCCTTGCCACATCTTCACACTTGTAAGATTTCTCCCCAGTATGCATGGCCTTATGTCGATAAAATCCAGAGTGAAAGTGATAGGCCTTGCCACATTCCTCACATTTGTAGGGTTTCTCTCCAGTATGGATCACTGTATGTCGAGTAAGATCTGAACGAGACGTAAAGGCTTTGCCACATTCTGCACATTTGTAGGGTTTCTCTCCAGTATGGATCACTGTATGTCGAGTAAGATCTGAACGTGACTTAAAGGCTTTGCCACATTCTGCACATTTGAAGGGTCTCTCTCCAGTATGGATACGCTGATGTACAATAAGACTCCTATCCTGAGAAAAGCCTTTGCCACATTCTGCACATTTGTAGGGTTTCTCTCCAGTATGTATCACTGTATGTCGAGTAAGATCTGAACGAGACACAAAGGCTTTGCCACATTCTGCACATTTGTAGGGTTTCTGTCCATTATGGATCAGTGTATGTCGAGAAAGGTGTGAATGAGAGTGAAAGTCTTTGCCACATTCTTCACATTTATAGGGTTTCTCTCCAGTATGGATCATCATATGTCGAGTAAAGCATGAACGAGTTTGAAAGGCTTTGCCACATTCTTCACATTTGTAGGGTTTCACTCCAGTATGGATCACTGTATGTACAGCAAATCGCCTTTGAGAGTGAAAGGCTTTGCCACATACTTCACATTTGTAGGGTTTTTGTCTATTATGGATCAGTGTATGTTGAGAAAGGTTTGAATGACAGTGAAAGCCTTTGCCACATTCTTCACACTTATAGGGTTTCTCTCCAGTATGGATCACCATATGTCGAGTAAGGTGTGAACGAGTTTGAAAGGTTTTGCCACATTCTTCACATTTGTAGGGTTTCTCTCCAGTATGGATCACCATATGTCGAGTAAGGCGTGAACGAGTTTGAAAAGCTTTGCCACATTCTTCACATTTATAGGGTTTCTCTCCAGTATGGATCACCATATGTCGTGTAAGGCGTGAATGAAACAGAAAGGCTTTGCCACATTCTTCACATTTGTAGGGTTTCATTCCATTATGGATCACTGTATGTTCAGTAAGATGTGAACGAGAGTGAAAGGCTTTGCCACATTCTTCACATTTGTAGCGTTTCACTCCAGTATGGATCAGTGTATGTTGAGTAAGATGTGAACGAGAGTGAAAGGCTTTGCTACATTCTGCACATTTATAGGGTTTCTCTCCAGTATGAATGGTCTTATGTCCAGCAAATTCTCCTTGAGAGCGAAAGCCTTTGCCACATTCTTCACATTTGTAGGGTTTATCTCCAGTATGGATCATCATATGTCGAGTAAGAAGTGAACGAAAGTTAAAGGCTTTGCCACATTCGTCACATTTGTAGGGTTTCTTTCCAGTATGGATCATAGTATGTAGAGTAAGGAGTGAATGAAACTGAAAGGTTTTGCCACATTCTTCACATTTGTAGGGTTTCTCTCCAGTATGTATCACCTTATGTCGAGTAAGGTTTAAAGGACTGTGAAAGGTTTTGCCACATTCTTCACATTTGTAGCGTTTTACTCCAGTATGGATCATCATATGTCGAGTAAGGAGTAAAGGAATTTGAAAGGCTTTGCCACATTCTTCACATTTGTAGGGTTTCTTTCCAGTATGGATCACTGTATGTTGAGTAAGATTTGCATGAGAGTGAAAGGCTTTGCCATATTCTTCACATTTGTAACGTTTCACTCCAGTATGGATCACTGTATGTTGAGTAAGATAAGAATGAGAGTCAAAGGCTTTGCCACATTCTTCACATTTGTAGCATTTCACTCTGGTTTGGATCACTGTATGTTGATTAAGATGTGAATGAGAGTGAAAGGGTTTGCCACACTCTTCACATTTGTAGGGTTTCTCTCCAGTATGGATCATTGTATGTTCAGTAAGATATGAATGAGAGTGAAAGGATTTGCCACATTCTTCACATTTGTAGGGTTTCTCTTCAGTATGGATCATCATATGTTGAGTAAGGAGTGAACGAATGTAAAAGGCTTTGCCACATTCTTCACATTTGTAGGGTTTCACTCCAGTATGGATCATCGTATGTCGAGCAAGGTGTGAACGACAGCGAAAGGCTTTGCCACATTCTTCACATTTGTAGGGTTTCACTCCAGTATGGATCACTGTATGTCGAGTAAGATGTGAATGAGAGTGAAAGGCTTTGCCACATTCTTCACATTTGTAGGGTTTCTCTCCAGTATGGATCACTGTATGTTAGGATGTGAATGAGAGTTGAAAGGCTTTGTCACATTCTTCACATTTATTTATTTATTATTTTATTTTATTTTTTTAAATTGTAGTCTCACTCTGTCACCCAGACTGGAGTGTAGTGGCCACTCCTGGTCACCACAACCTAACCTGCTGGGTTCCAGCAATCCTTCCACCTCAACCTTCCAAGTAGCTGGAGCTACAGGAATGCACTAGCATGCTCAGTTAATTTTTTTGATTTCTTTTTTTTTTTTGAGTTGGAGTTTCACTCCGTTGCCCAGACTGGAGTGCAGTGGCTGCTCCCAGCCACTGCAGCCTAGACCCACTGGGCTCTGGTGATCCTTCCGCCTCAGCCTTCTGAGTAGCCAGAATTACAGTCACATGCTACCACGCCCCACTGATTTTGGATTTATTGTAGAGATGAGATCTCGCCAAGTTGCCCAGGTGAGTTTCAAATCCGTGGGCTCAGGCAATCCTCAGCCTCCCAAAGGTGCGGGATTACAGGCTGACCCACTGAGCCTGGCTAATTTTTTTGATTTCTTGTAGAGATGAGGTCTTGTCAAGTTGCCCAGGCAGGTCTCGAACCCACGGGCTCAGGCAATCTACTCACCTCAGCCTCCCAAAGATCTGGGATTACAGGCTGAGCCACTGAGTCCATCTCATTCTTCACATTTATGGTTTCTATCCACAATGTATTTTCTGACATTGTGAATGACTTGAGTAATAGCTAAAGGCTTTGCCACATTTTTCACTTTTTAGGGCTCTCTCTCCTCTATGGATTCTTTCATGTCTATTTAGATAGGATGATTTCTTAAATCCTTTCCCACATATATTGTGTATATTTCCTCCACTATTTATTTGATGTTGACTACATTTTGAGGACCGGTTAAAGGTTTTGTCATATTCGGGTCTGAAAGTCATTTCACAAATATGAATACTCTGGTGGATAACAAATTTGGAGTGTTGATGAAAGACTTTCCTACTCTTGTTACATTTGTAATCGTTATTTGCAACTGAGCATTCTATCTACACTCATGCACACTTAACCAAGATTTTTGTAAACATAGGTTCTTAAGGACATATTTACCATATTTTCCCATTGGCACCTTTGCAAGGGAGTCTTCTATGCTCTTCTCTGGCAAAAGACCTTCAGTGTAATGAGAAGTCACAGCTGAAAAACATGAAAATAAAATTTTTTTCCACATGCTAGACTCAGGTGAATATCCTTTGGAAATAAAACATAAGATACCATGGTAAACATATAAGTATGATGGCAAGTACAAGTCACAGGTTTCCACTCCACCATAAATATATGTACTTAAGAAAATACTTACCCCATTGCCTGTGTGAGAACTCAAAAACAGCCAAGACTTTGCAGAATCCACATGATAAAATGAATTACATGGAAGAGAAAGTTTAGTAATTTTGCCACCATAATGTCTCTTCCTTTACAATGCAGCATGATGCAATCAGATGGGATGTTCTAACTCTTGACTTCTTCATCAGGGAATAAACAGAAGAGTGGAGTAGGAGTCCACATTTCTGTTCTTTGAGGGTTTATGCAAAGACTTGTTTCTAGCCCAACATACAGAGCAGACACATCCTAAGAACAGGTATGAGTCTCATAGAATCTCTAACATAGTGATTGGTGTTATATTAATCTAGACAAGGCAACATCATAAACATTATGATGTTTATATCTCTGAATTTCAAATACCCCAACTCAAACAAAGTATGCCAAAGCATAGAAAGAATGAGGATAAATGACTCAATTCAGGTACAACAATAATTTGTGGAACTGCAAATTATAAAAAAGTTTGAGAAATTTTAATATGAAATGTAGAAACCCTTACTTGAACCACCACACTACTCTGGTGGCAGAGAATATGCTGATAAAATGTAACCATAAAAAGGATTTGGAAGACATTCTTGATATTGATATTGGTCTCAGTAATAATTTTTTTATGACTACAGGAATAAAAGTAAATATAAACAATTTGGAGACATCAAACTGGAAACTTCTGCACTGTAAAGGGAAAAGGAAGAAGGCTTACAGGACAAGAAAAAAATCTGCAAACCATATACTTGATGAGATGCTAAAGGAAGAAAATCATAATCACTTGAATATAAAACAGCCCAAAAATGAATAGCTATTTTCCAATGAGGGCATACATATTGCCAACAGGTATATGAATTGGCACTGAGCATCACCAATAGAGGCAATTTCAAATAAACACAATAATGATATATTGTCTCACAACTGTTAGAATGGCTAATATCAACCAGAAGAGAGAGAGAGAAAACTTTTGATAAGTGAAGAAAAAGAAACTCTGTATATTCTTGGTGAGTTTAAAATTGGTAAAGTCATATAAAAATCATTATCAACATTCTTTTAAAAATAAAAACTGCCACATAACACAGAAAGTGAGTGTGTGTGTGTGTGTACACATGTTATTTTCTTAATCAACACAGATTCCACAAATATTTAGGTTGTTTTCAAGCTTGGCCATCTTGACAAATGCTGCAGTGCCCATAGGAGTTGGCGACTTCCTTTTGATACTGATTTTATTTCCTTTGGTTTTATACCCAGTCACATTGGGAGACTGAGGTGAGAGGATTGACTGAGATCTGGGGTTCAAGACCAGTCTGGGCACCTAGGTGAGACCATGGGTCTATGACAAATACAAAAATAAACTTGGCATGGCAGTGCACACTTGTAGTTCCAGTTACTTGAAAGGCTGATATGGAAGGATTGCCTGAGCCCAGCAATGAGGCTGTGGTGGTCATTAG